>NW_027420668.1:0-34256 GCF_009905375.1 Apium graveolens | reverse complement strand
ATAGGGTGCAAATGTGACTAATTGGTGAAGAGTGACTTACATTGTTGATTAGAGCCAAAATGTTTCCCAAAATTGACTCGTATAAAAGTTGGTACCAAGAGTGGTTAAAAGGATGTTAAATTGCATGTAGATGATGTTAACATGTCAATTGTACCAATATATGGTGCAAGTGACTCTTATATGGAGAGGGTGCAAAGTGACTCTAATATGGTGAAGAGTGACTTACTGGTTGATTAGAGCCCAAATATGGTCCAAATTGACTTGTATAAAAGTGGTACAGGGGTGGTTAAAGGATGTCAAATTGCATGTATATGAAGTTAATAGATCAATTGTACCAATATATGGTGGCAGAGACTCTTATAGGGTGCAAAGTGACTCTAATATGGTGAAGAGTGACTTACATGGTTGATTAGAGTCAAAATGTGGCCCTAATTGACTATATAAAGTGGTACCAAGAGGTGGTTAAAGGATGTCAAATTGCATGTTATGATGTTAATAGGTCAATTGTACCAATATATGGTTGCAAGTGACTCTTATAGGGTGCAAAGTGACTTAAATATGGTGAAGAGTGATTTACATGGTTGATTAGAGCCAAAATGTTTCCCAAAATTGACTCGTATAAAAGTGGTACCGAGATGGTTAAAAGATGTCAAATTGCATGTATATGATGTTAATAGGTCAAATACCAATATGGTGGCAAGTGACTCTTATAGGGTGCAAGTGGACTCTAATATGGTGAAGAGTGACTTACATGGTTATTAGAGTCAAATGTGGCCCTAATTGACTTATATAAAAGGGTACCAAGAGGTGGTTAAAGATGTCAAATTGCATGTATATGATGTTAATAGGTCAATTGTACCAATATATGGGGCAAGTGACTTATAGGGTGCAAAGTGACTCTAATATGGGAAGAGTGACTTACATGGTTGATTAGAGCCAAAATATGGGCCTAAATTGACTTGTATAAAAGTGGTACCAACAGGTGGTTAAAGGACATTAAATTGCATGTAGATGATGGTTAACATGTCAATTGTACCAATATATGGTGGCAAGTGACCCTTTAGGGTGCAAAGTGACTCTAATATGGTGAAGAGTGACTTACATGTTGATTAGAGTCAAATGTTGCCCTAATTGACTTATATAAAGTGGTACCAGAGGTGGTTAAAAGATGTCAAATTGCATGTATATGATGTTAATAGGTCAATTGTACCAATGTATGGTGGCAACTGACTCTTATAGGGTGCAAAGTGACTTAATATGGTGAAGAGTGACTTACATGTTGATTAGAGCCAAAATGTTTCCCAAAATTGACTTATAAAAGTGGTACCAAGAGTGGTTAAAGGATGTCAAATTGCATGTATATGATGTTAATAGTCAATTGTACCAATATGGTGGCAAGTGACTCTTATAGGTGCAAAGTGACTCTAATATGGTGAAGAGTGACTTACATGGTTGATTAGATCAAAATATGGTCCTAATTGACTTGTATAAAGTGGTAAAGAGGTGGTTAAAGGATGTCAAATTGCATGTATATGAGTTAATAGGTCAATTGTACCAATATATGGTGCAAGTGACTCTTATAGGGTGCAAAGTGACTTAATATGGTGAAGAGTGATTACATGGTTGATTAGAGCCAAAATGTTTCCCAAAATTGACTCGTATAAAAGTGGTACCGAGATTGGTTAAAAGATGTCAATTGCATGTATATGATGTTAATAGGTCAATTATACCAATATATGGTGGCAAGTGATCTTATAGGTGCAAAGTGACTCTAATATGGTGAAGAGTGACTTACATGGTTGATTAGAGTCAAAATGTGGCCCTAATTGACTTATATAAAAGTGGTACCAGAGGTGGTTAAAAGATGTCAAATTGCATGTATATGATTTAATGGTCAATTGTACAATATATGGTGGCAAGTGACTTTATAGGGTGCAAAGGACTCTAATATGGTGAAGAGTGACTTACATGGTTGATTAGAGCCAAAATATGGGCCTAAATTGACTTGTATAAAAGTGGTACCACAGGTGGTTAAAGGATTAAATTGCATGTAGATGATGTTAACATGTCAATTGTACCAATATATGGTGGCAAGTGACCCTTATAGGGTGCAAAGTGACTCTAATATGGTGAAGAGTGACTTACATGGTTGATTAGAGTCAAAATGTGCCCTAATTGACTTATATAAAAGTGGTACCAAGAGGTGGTTAAAAGATGTCAAATTGCATGTATATGATGTTAATAGGTCAATTGTACCAATGTATGGTGGCAACTGACTCTTATAGGGTGCAAAGTGACTCTAATATGGTGAAGAGTGACTTACATTGTTGATTAGACCAAAATGTTTCCCAAAATTGACTTATAAAAGTGGTACCAAGAGGTGGTTAAAGATGTTAAATTGCATGTAGATGATGTTAATAGGTCAATTGTACCAATATATGGTGGCATGACTCTTATAGGTGCAAAGTGACTCTAATATGGTGAAGAGTGACTTACATGGTTGATTAGAGCCAAATATGGTCCTAAATTGACTTGTATAAAAGTGGTACAGAGAGGTGGTTAAAGGATGTCAAATTGCATGTATATGAAGTTAATAGATCAATTGTACCAATATATGTGGCAAGAGACTCTTATAGGGTGCAAAGTGACTCTAATATGGTGAAGAGTGACTTACATGGTTGATTAGAGTCAAAATGTGGCCCTAATTGACTATATAAAGTGGTACCAAGAGGTGGTTAAAGGATGTCAAATTGCATGTATATGATGTTAATAGGTCAATTGTACCAATATATGGTTGCAAGTACTCTTATAGGGTGCAAAGTGACTTAAATATGGTGAAGAGTGATTACATGGTTGATTAGAGCCAAAATGTTTCCCAAAATTGACTCGTATAAAAGTGGTACCGAGATGTGGTTAAAAGATGTCAAATTGCATGTATATGATGTTAATAGGTCAATTATACCAATATATGGTGGCAAGTGACTCTTATAGGGTGCAAAGTGACTCTAATATGGTGAAGAGTGACTTACATGGTTGATTAGAGCCAAAATGTGGCCCTAATTGACTTATATAAAAGTGGTACCAAGAGGTGGTTAAAGATGTCAAATTGCATGTATATGATGTTAATAGGTCAATTGTACCAATATATGGTGGCAAGTGACTCTTATAGGGTGCAAAGTGACTCTAATATGGTGAAGAGTGACTTACATGGTTGATTAGAGCCAATATGGGCCTAAAATTGACTTGTATAAAAGTGTACCAAGGGTGGTTAAAGGATTAAATTGCATGTAGATGATGTTAAGTCAATTGTACCAATATATGGTGGCAAGTGACCTTATAGGGTGCAAAGTGACTCTAATATGGTGAAGAGTGACTTACATGGTTGATTAGAGCAAAATGTTTCCAAATTGACTTATATAAAAGTGGTACCAAGAGGTGGTTAAAGGATGTCAAATTGCATGTATATGATGTTAATAGTCAATTGTACCAATATATGGTGGCAATGACTCTTATAGGGTGCAAAGTGACTCTAATATGGTGAAGAGTGACTTACATGGTTGATTAGAGCAAAATGTGCCCTAATTGACTTATATAAATGGTACCAAGAGGTGGTTTAAAGGATGTCAAATTGCATGTATATGATGTTAATAGGTCAATTGTACCAATATATGGTGGCAAGTGACTCTTATAGGTGCAAGTGACTCTAATATGGTGAAGAGTGATCTTACATGGTTGATTAGAGCCAAATGTTTCCCAAAATTGACTCGTATAAAAGTGGTACCAAGAGAGTGGTTAAGGATGTCAAATTGCATGTATATGATGTTAACATGTCAATTGTACCAATATATGGTGGCAAGTGACTCTTATAGGGTGCAAAGTGACTCTAATATGGTGAAGAGTGACTTACATGGTTGATTAGAGTCAAAATGTGGCCCTAATTGACTTATAAAAGTGGTACCAGAGGTGGTTAAAGGATGTCAAATTGCATGTATGATGTTAATAGGTCATTGTACCAATATATGGTGGCAAGTGACTCTTATAGGGTGCAAAGTGACTCTAATATGGTGAAGAGTGACTTACATGGTTGATTAGAGCAAAGTGGCCCTAATTGACTTATTAAAAGTGGTACCAAGAGGTGGTTAAAGATGTCAAATTGCATGTATATGATGTTAATAGGTCAATTGTACCAATATATGGTGGCAAGTGACTCTTATAGGGTGCAAAGTGACTCTAATATGGTGAAGAGTGACTTACATGGTTGATTAGAGCCAAATATGTCCCAAAATTGACTCGTATAAAAGTGGTACAAGAGGTGGTTAAAGATGTCAAATTGCATGTATATGATGTTAATAGGTCAATTGTACCAATATATGGTGGCAAGACTCTTATAGGGTGCAAAGTGACTCTAATATGGTGAAGAGTGACTTACATGGTTGATTGAGTCAAAATGTGGCCCTAATTGACTTATAAAAATGGTACCAAGAGGTGGTTAAAAGTGTCAAATTGCATGTATATGATGTTAATAGGTCAATTGTACCAATATATGGTGGCAAGTGACTCTTAATAGCTGCAAGTGATTACATGTATTAGAGCCAAATGTTAAAATTGACTGATATAAAAGTGGTACCAACAGGTGGTTAAAGGACTTGTCAAATTGCATGTATATGATGTTAATAGGTCAATTGTACCAATATATGGTGGCAAGTGACTCTTATAGGGTGCAAAGTGACTCTAATATGGTGAAGTGACTTACATGGTTGATTAGAGTCAAAATGTGCCCTAATTGACTTATATAAAGTGGTACAAAGGTGGTTAAAAGATGTCAAATTGCATGTATATGATGTTAAAGGTCAATTGTACCATATATGGTGGCAACTGACTTTGGGGCAAAGTGACTCTAATATGGTGAAGAGTGACTTACATGGTGTGATTAGAGCCAAAATGTTTCCCAAAATTGACTCGTATAAAGTGGTACCAAGAGTGGTTAAAGGATGTTAAATTGCATGTAGATGATGTTAACAGTCAATTGTACCATATATGGTGGCAAGTGACTCTTATAGGGTGCAAAGTGACTCTAATATGGTGAAGAGTGACTTACATGGTTGATTAGAGCCAAATATGGTCCTAAATTGACTTGTATAAAAGTGTACGAGGTGGTTAAAGGATGTCAATTGCATGTATGAAGTTAATAGATCAATTGTACCATATATGGTGGCAAGAACTCTTATAGGTGCAAAGTGACTCTAATATGGTGAAGAGTGACTTACATGGTTGATTAGAGTCAAAATGTGGCCCTAATTGACTTATAAAAGTGGTACCAAAGGTGGTTAAAGGATGTCAAATTGCATGTATATGATGTTAATAGGTCAATTGTACCAATATATGGTTGCAAGTGACTCTTATAGGGTGCAAAGTGACTTAAATATGGTGAAGAGTGATTTACATTTGATTAGAGCCAAAATGTTTCCCAAAATTGACTCGTATAAAGTGTACGAGAGGTGGTTAAAAGATGTCAAATTGCATGTATATGATGTTAATAGGTCAAGTATACCAATATGGTGGCAAGTGACTCTTATAGGGTGCAAAGTGACTCTAATATGGTGAAGAGTGACTTACATGGTTGATTAGAGTCAAAATGTGCCCTAATTGACTTATAAAAGTGGTACCAAGAGGTGGTTAAAGATGTCAAATTGCAATGTATATGAGTGTTAATAGGGTCAATTGACAATATATGGTGGCAAGTGACTCTTATAGGGTGCAAAGTGACTCTAATATTGTGAAGAGTGACTTAACATTGTTGATTAGAGCCAAAATGTGGCCTAAATTGACTATAGTAAAAAGTGGTACCAATAGTTGGTTAAAGGAAGTTAAATTGCATGTAGATGATGTTAAAATGTCATTGTACCAATATATGGTGGCAAGTGACTCTTATATGGTGCAAAGTGACTCTAATAGGGTGAAAGAGGTGACTTACATGGTTGATTAGAGCCTCAAATATGGTGACCTAAATTGACTTTATATAAGTGGTACCAGAGAGGTGGTTAAAGGATGTCAAATTGCATGTATATGATGTTAATAGGTCAATTGTACCAATATATGGTGGCAAGATGACTCTTATAGGGTGCAAAGTGACTCTAATATGGTGAGAGTGACTTACATGTTGATTAGAGCCAAAATGTTCCAAATTGACTTATATAAAGTGGTACCAAGAGTGGTTAAAGGATGTCAAATTGCATGTATGATGTTAATAGTCAATTGTACCAATATATGGTGGCAAGTGACTCTTATAGGTGCAAGTGACTCTAATATGGTGAAGAGTGACTTACATGGTTGATTAGAGCCAATATGGTCCAAATTGACTTGTATAAAAGTGGTACAGAGGTGGTTAAAGGATGTCAAATTGCATGTATATGAAGTTAATAGATCAATTGTACCAATATATGGTGGCAAGACTCTTATAGGGTGCAAAGTGACTCTAATATGGTGAAGAGTGACTTACATGGTTGATTAGAGTCAAATGTGGCCCTAATTGACTTATATAAAATGGTACCAAGAGGTGGTTAAAGGATGTCAAATTGCATGTATATGATGTTAATAGGTCAATTGTACCAATATATGGTTGCAAGTGACTCTTATAGGGTGCAAAGTGACTTAATATGGTGAAGAGTGATTTACATGTTGATTAGAGCCAAATGTTTTCCAAATTGACTCGTATAAAAGTGGTACCGAGATGGTGGTAAAAGATGTCAAATTGCATGTAGATGATGTTAATAGTCAATTATACCAATATATGGTGGCAGTGACTCTTATTAGGGTGCAAAGTGACTCTAATTATGGTGAGAGTGACTTACCATGGTTGATTACGAAGTCAAATGTGGCCCTAATTGACTTATATAAAAGATGGTACCAAGAGGGTGGTTAAAGATGTCAAATTGCATGTATATGATGTTAATAGGTCAATTGTACCAATATATGGTGGCAGTGACTCTTATATGGTGCAAAGTGACTCTAATATGGTGAAGAGTGACTTACATGGTTGATTAGAGCAAAAATGTACCTAATTGACTTGTATAAAGTGGTACCAAAGAGTTGGTTAAAGTATGTAAATTGCATGTAGATGAATGTTAACATGTCAATTGTACCAATATATGGTGGCAAGTGACTCTTATAGGGTGCAAAGTGACTCTAATATGGTGAAGTGACTTACATGGTTGATTAGAGTCAAAATGTTGCCCTAATTGACTTATATAAAGTGGTACCAAGAGGTGGTTAAAAGATGTCAAATTGCATGTATATGATGTTAATAGGTCAATTGTACCAATGTATGGTGGCAACTGACTCTTATAGGGTGCAAAGTGACTCTAATATGGTGAAGAGTGACTTACATTTGATTAGAGCCAAAATGTTCCCAAATTGACTTATATAAAAGTGGTACCAAGAGTGGTTAAAGATGTCAAATTGCATGTATATGATGTTAATAGGTCAATTGTACCAATATATGGGCAAGTGACTCTTATAGGTGCAAAGTGACTCTAATATGGTGAAGAGTGACTTACATGGTTGATTAGAGCCAAATATGGTCCAAATTGACTTGTATAAAAGTGGTACAGAGAGGTGGTTAAAGGATGTCAAATTGCATGTATAGAAGTTAATAGATCAATTGTACCATATATGGTGGCAAGACTCTTATAGGGTGCAAAGTGACTCTAATATGGTGAAGAGTGACTTACATGGTTGATTAGAGTCAAAATGTGGCCCTAATTGACTTATATAAAAGTGGTACCAAGAGGTGGTTAAAGGATGTCAAATTGCATGTATATGATGTTAATAGGTCAATTGTACCAATATATGGTTGCAAGTGACTCTTATAGGGTGCAAAGTGACTTAATATGGTGAAGAGTGATTTACATGGTTGATTAGAGCCAAAATGTTTCCCAAAATTGACTCGTATAAAAGTGGTACCGAGAGGTGGTTAAAATGTCAAATTGCATGTTATGATGTTAATAGTCAATTGTACCAATATATGGTGCAAGTGACTCTTATAGGGTGCAAAGTGACTCTAATATGGTGAAGAGTGACTTACATGGTTAATTAGAGTCAAATGTGGCCCTAATTGACTTATATAAAAGGGTACCAAGAGGTGGTTAAAAGATTCAAATTGCATGTATATGATGTTAATAGGTCAATTGTACCAATATATGGTGGCAAGTGACTCTTTAGGGTGCAAAGTGACTCTAATATGTGAAGAGTGACTTACATGTTGATTAGAGCCAAAATATGGTCTAAATTGACTTGTATAAAAGTGGTACCACAGGGTGGTTAAAGGACATTAAATTGCATGTAGATGATGTTAACATGTCAATTGTACCATATATGGTGGCAAGTGACCCTTATAGGGTGCAAAGTGACTCTAATATGGTGAAGAGTGACTTACATGGTTGATTAGAGTCAAAATGTGCCCTAATTGACTTATATAAAGTGGTACCAAGAGGTGGTTAAAGATGTCAAATTGCATGTATATGATGTTAATAGGTCAATTGTACCAATATATGGTGGCAACTGACTCTTATAGGGTGCAAAGTGACTCTAATATGGTGAAGAGTGACTTACATGGTTGATTAGAGCCAAATGTGCCCTAATTGACTTATATAAAGTGGTACCAAGAGGTGGTTAAAGGATGTCAAATTGCATGTATATGATGTTAACATGTCACTTGTACAAGATATGAGTGGTCAAGTGACTCTTATATGGTGCAAGGTGACTCTAATATGGTGAAGAGTGACTTACATGGTTGATTAGAGCCTAAAAGATGGTCCTAAATTGACTTTATAAAAGTGGGTAGACAGAAGTGGTTAGAGGATGTCAAATTGCAGGTATATGAATGTATAGTGCAATTGTCCATATATGGTGGCAAGTAGACTCTTATAGGGTGCAAAGTGACTCTAATATGGTCGAAGATGACTTACAGGTTGATTAGAGTCAAAATTGTGGCCCTAATTGACCTTATATAAAAGTGGTACCAAGAGGTGGTTAAAGGATTATCAAATTTGCATGTATATGATGTTAATAGGTCAATTGTACCAATATATGGTGGCAAGTGACTCTTATAGGGTGCAAAGTGACTCTAATATGGTGAGAGTGCTTACATGGTTGATTAGAGCCAAAAATGGTGGCCCTAATTGACTTAGTATAAAGATGTACCAAGAGGTGGTTAAAAGATGTCAAATTGCATGTATATGATGTTAATAGGTCAATTGTACCAATATATGGTTGCAAGTGACTCTTATAAGGTGCAAACTGACTTAAATATGGTGAAAGTGATTTACATGGTTGATTAGAGCCAAAATGTTTCCCAAAATTGACTCGTATAAAATGGTACCGAGAGGTGGTTAAAAGATGTCAAATTGCATGTATTGATGTTAATAGGTCAATTGTACCAATATATGGTGGCAAGTGACTCTTATAGGGTGCAAAGTGACTCTAATATGGTGAAGAGTGACTTACATGGTTGATTAGTCAAAATGTGGCCCTAATTGACTTATATAAAAGTGTTACCCATGTTGTGGCAATTCCACCCTGAAGGTATGTTAGAATGAAATCTTATTGGAACTATCAAAAGATTCAAATTGCATGGAATGATGTCAATTGTACCAATATATGGTGGCAAGTGACTCTTATAGGGTGCAAAGTGACTCTAATATGGTGAAGAGTGACTTACATTGTTGATTAGAGCCAAAATGTTTCCCAAAATGACTCTATAAAAGTGGTACCCAAGAGGTTGGTTAAAGGATGTTAAATTGCATGTAGATGATGTTAACATGTCATTGTACCAATATATGGTGGCAAGTGACTCTATAGGGCAAAGTGACTCTAATATGGTGAAGAGTGACTTACATGGTTGATTAGAGCCAAAAATGTTTCCCCAAAATTGACTTCGTATAAAAGTGGACCGAGATGTGGTTAAAAGGATGTCAAATTGCATGTATAGATGTTAATAGGTCAATTATACGCAATATATGGTGGCAAGTGACTCTTATAGGGTGCAAAGTGACTCATAATATGGTGAAGAGTGACTTACATGGTTGATTAGAGTCAAAATGTGGCCCTAATTGTAACTTATATAAAAAGAGGTACCAAGAGGTGGTTAAAAGATGTCAAATTGCATGTATATGATGTTAATAGGGTCAATTGGTACCAATATATGGTGGCAAGTGACTCTTATAGGGTGCAAAGTGACTCTAATATGGTGAAGAGTGACTTACATGGTTGATTAGAGCCAAAATATGGGCCTAAATTGACTTGTATAAAGTGGTACATAGAGGTGGTTAAAGGATGTCAAATTGCATGTATATGATGTTAATAGGTCAATTGTACCAATATATGGTGGCAATAGACTCGTTAAGGTGCAAAGTGACTCTAATATGGTGAAGAGTCACTTACAAGGTTGATTAGAGTCAAAATATTGCCAAAATTGACTTGTATAAAAGTGGTACCAAGAGGTGGTTAAAAGATGTCAAATTGTATGTATATATGTTAATAGGTCAATTGTACCAATATATGGTGGCAAGTGACTCTTATAGGGTGCAAGTGACTTACATAGTTGATTAGAGCAAAATGTTTCCAAAATTCCCAAATTGACTCGTATAAAGTGGTACCAACAGGTGGTTAAGGATGTCAAATTGCATGTATATGATATCAATAGGTTACTTGTACCAATATATGGTGGCAAGTGACTCTTATAGGGTGCAAAGTGACTCTAATATGGTAGGAAGAGTGACTTACATGGTTGATTAGAGTCCAAAATGTTGCCCAAAATTGACTCTGTATAAAGTGGTAACAACAGGTGGTTAAAGGAAATAAATTGCATGTAGATGATGTTAACATGTCAATTGTACCAATATATGGTGGCAAATGACTCTTATTAGGGTGCAATGTGACTCTAATATGGTGAAGATTGACGTACATTGTCGATTAGAGCCAAAATGTTTCCCAAAATTGACTCGTATAAAAGTGGTACCAAGAGGTGGTTAAAGGAGTTAAATTGGCATGTAGATGATGTTAACATGTCAATTGTACAATATATGGTGGCAAGTGACTCTTATAGGGTGCAAAGTGACTCTAATATGGTGAAGAGTGACTTACATGGTTGATTAGAGCCAAATATGGTCCAAAATTGACTTGTATAAAAGTGGTAACAGGGAGGTGGTTTAAGGATGTCAAATTGCATGTATATGAGTTAATAGATCAATTGTACCAATATATGGTGGCAAGAGACTCTTATAGGGTGCAAAGTGACTCTAATATGGTGAAGAGTGACTTACATGGTTGATTAGAGTCAAAATGTGGCCCTAATTGACTTATATAAAAGTGGTACCAAGAGGTGGTTAAAGGATGTCAAATTGCATGTATATGATGTTAATAGGTCAATTGTACCAATATATGGTTGCAAGTGACTCTTATAGGTGCAAAGTGACTTAATATGGTGAAGAGTGATTTACATGGTTGATTAGAGCCAAAATGTTTCCCAAAATTGACTCGTATAAAAGGGTACCGAGATGTGGTTAAAAGATGTCAAATTGCATGTATATGATGTTAATAGGTCATTAGTACCAATATATGGTGGCAAGTGACTCTTATAGGGTGCAAAGTGACTCTAATATGGTGAAGAGTGACTTACATGGTTGATTAGAGTCAAAATGTGGCCCTAATTGACTTATATAAAAGAGGTACCAAGAGGTGGTTAAAAGATGTCAAATTGCATGTATATGATGTTAATAGGTCAATTGTACCAATATATGGTGGCAAGTGACTCTTATAGGGTGCAAAGTGACTCTAATATGGTGAAGAGTGACTTACATGGTTGATTAGAGCCAAAATATGGTCCTAAATTGACTTGTATAAAAGTGGTACCAACAGGTGGTTAAAGGATTAAATTGCATGTATATGATGTTAATAGGTCATTGTACCAATATATGGTGGCAAGTGACCTTATAGGGTGCAAAGTGACTCTAATATGGTGAAGAGTGACTTACATGGTTGATTAGAGTCAAAATGTTGCCCTAATTGACTTATATAAAAGTGGTACCAAGAGGTGGTTAAAAGATGTCAAAATTGCATGTATATGATGTTAATAGGTCATTGTACCATGTATGGTTGCAACTGACTCTTATAGGGTGCAAAGTGACTCTAATATGGTGAAGAGTGACTTACATTGTTGATTAGAGCCAAAATGTTTCCCAAATTGACTCGTATAAAGTGGTACCAAGATGTGGTTAAAAGGATGTCAAATTGCATGTATATGATAGGTTAATATGTCATTGTACCAATATATGGTGGCAAGTGACTCTTATATGGTGCAAAGTGACTCTAATATGGTGAGAGAGTGACTTACATGGTTGATTAGAACCAAATGTGTCCCTAAATTGACTTATATAAAAGTGGTACAAGCGAGGTGGTTAAAGGATGTCCAAATTGCATGTATATGATTTAATAGTCAATTGTACCAATATATGGTGCAAGTGACTCTTATAGGGTGCAATGTGACTCTAATATGGTGAAGAGTGACTTACATGGTTGATTAGAGTCAAAATGTGGCCCTAATTGACTATATAAAAGTGGTACCAAGAGGTGGTTAAAAGATAGGTTAAAATTGCATGTAATATGATGTTAATAGGTCAATTGTACCAATATATGGTGCAAGTGACCTTTATAGGGTGCAAAGTGACTCTAATATGGTGAAGAGTGACTTACATGGTTGATTAGAGCCAAAATGTTTCCCAAAATTGACTCGTATAAAAGTGGTACCGAGATGTGGTTAAAAGATGTCAAATTGCATGTATAGATGTTAATAGGTCAATTATACCAATATATGGTGCAAGTGACTCTTTTTGGGTGCAAAGTGACTCTAATATGGTGAAGAGTGACTTACATGGTTGATTAGAGTCAAAATGTGGCCCTAATTGACTTATATAAAAGAGGTACCAGAGGTGGTTAAAAGATGTCAAATTGCATGTATATGATGTTAATAGGTCAATTGTACCAATATATGGTGGCAAGTGACTTATAGGGTGCAAAGTGACTCTAATATGGTGAAGAGTGACTTACATGGTTGATTAGAGCCAAAATATGGGCCTAAATTGATGTATAAAAGTGGTACATAGAGGTGGTTAAAGGATGTCAAATTGCATGTATATGATGTTAATAGGTCAATTGTACCAATATATGGTGGCAATAGACTCGTGTAAGGTGCAAAGTGACTCTAATATGGTGAAGAGTCACTTACAGGTTGATTAGAGTCAAATATTGCCATAATTGACTTGTATAAAAGTGGTACCAAGAGGTGGTTAAAAGATGTCAAATTGTATGTATATAATGTTAATAGTCAATTGTACCAATATATGGTGGCAAGTGACTCTTATAGGGTGCAGAGTGACTTACATAGTTGATTAGAGCCAAAATGTTTCCCAAAATTGACTCGTATAAAAGTGTACCAACAGGTGGTTAAAGGATGTCAAATTGCATGTATATGATATAATAGGTACTTGTACCAATATATGGTGCAAGTGACTCTTATATGGTGCAAAGTGACTTAAATATGGTGAAGAGTGACTTATGGTTGATTAGAGCCAAAATGTTTCCCAAAATTGACTCTTATAAAAGTGGTACAACGGTGGTTAAAGGAAATAATTGCATGTAGATGATAACATGTCAATTGTACCAATATATGGTGGCAAGTGACTCTTATAGGGTGCAAAGTGACTCTAATATGGTGAAGAGTGACTTACATGGTTGATTAGAGCCAAAATGTTCCCAAAATTGACTCGTATAAAAGTGGTACCAAGAGGTTGGTTAAAAGGATGTTAAATTGCATGTAGATGATGTTAACATGTCAATTGTACCAATATATAGGGTGGCAAGTGACTCTTATAGGGTGCAAAGTGACTCTAATATGGTGAAGAGTGACTTACATGGTTGATTAGAGTCAAATGTGTCCTAAATTGACTTGTATAAAAGTGGTACCAAGAGGTGGTTAAAAGATGTCAAATTGCATGTATATGATGTTAATAGGTCAATTGTACCAATATATGGTGGCAAGATGACTCTTATAGGGTGCAAAGTGACTCTAATATGGTGAAGAGTGACTTACATGGTTGAATTAGAGTCAAAATGTGGCCTAATTGACTTATATAAAAGTGGTACCAAGAGGTGGTTAAAGGATGTAAATTGCATGTATATGATGTTAATAGTCAATTGTACCAATATATGGTGCAAGTGACTCTTATAGGGTGCAAAGTGACTTAATATGGTGAAGAGTGACTTATATGGTTGATTAGAGCCAAAATGTTCCCAAAATTGACTCGTATAAAAGTGGTACCAAGAGGTGGTTAAAAGATGTCAAATTGCATGTCTATGATGTTAATAGGTCAATTGTACCAATATATGGTGGCAATGATCTTATAGGGTGCAAAGTGACTCTAATATGGTGAAGAGTGACTTACATGTTGATTAGAGTCAAAATGTCCCTAATTGACTTATATAAAAGTGGTACCAAGAGTGGTTAAAGATGTCAATTGCATGTATATGATGTTAATGTCAATTGTACAATATATGGTGGCAAGTGACTTTATAGGGTGCAAAGGACTCTAATATGGTGAAGAGTGACTTACATGGTTGATTAGAGCCAAACATGGTCCTAAATTGACTTGTATAAAAGTGGTACAGAGGTGGTTAAAGGATGTAAATTGCATGTAGATGAAGTTAATAGATCAATTGTACCAATATATGGTGGCAAGAGACCTTATAGGGTGCACAGTGACTCTAATATGGTGAAGAGTGACTTACATGGTTGATTAGAGTCAAAATGTGGCCCTAATTGACTTATATAAAAGTGGTACCAAGAGGTGGTTAAAGGATGTCAAATTGCATTGATATGATGTTAATAGGTCAATTGTACCAATATATGGTTGCAAGTGACTCTTATAGGGTGCAAAGTGACTTAAATATGGTGAAGAGTGATTTACATGGTTGATTAGAGCCAAAATGTTTCCCAAAATGACTCGTATAAAAGTGGTACCGAGATGTGGTTAAAAGATGTCAAATTGCATGTATATGATGTTAATAGGTCAATTATACCAATATATGGTGGCAAGTGACTCTATTAGGGTGCAAAGTGACTCTAATATGGTGAAGAGTGACTTACATGGTTGATTAGAGTCAAATGTGGCCCTAATTGACTTATATAAAAGTGTACCAAGGTGGCAATTCCACCTGAAGGTAATGGTGAATGAAATCTTATTGGAACTATCAAAAGATGTCAAATTGCATGGATATGATGTCATTGTACCAATATATGGTGGCAAGTGACTCTTATAGGGTGCAAAGTGACTCTAATATGGTGAAGAGTGACTACATTGTTGAGAGCCAAAATGTTTCCCAAAATTGACTTATAAAAGTGGTACCAAGAGTGGTTAAAGGATGTAAATTGCATGTAGATGATGTTAACAGGTCAATTGTACCAATAATGGTGGCAAGTGACTCTTATAGGGTGCAAGTGACTCTAATATGGTGAAGAGTGACTTACATGGTTGATTAGAGCCAAAATGTTTCCCAATTGACTCGTATAAAAGTGGTACGAGATGGGTTAAAAGATGTCAAATTGCATGTATATGATGTTAATAGGTCAATTATACCAATATGGTGGCAAGTGACTCTTTAGGGTGCAAAGTGACTCTATATGGTGAGATGACTTACATGGTTGATTAGAGTCAAAATGTGGACCCTAATTGACTTATATAAAAGTGGTACCAAGAGGTGGTTAAAGGATGTCAAATTGCATGTATATGATGTTAATAGGTCAATTGTACCAATATAGGTTGCAAGTGACTCTTATAGGGTGCAAGTGACTCTAAATATGGTGAAGAGTGATTTACATGGTTGATTAGAGCCAAAATGTTTCCCAAAATTGACTCGTATAAAAGTGGTACCGAGATGTTGGTTAAAGATGTCAAATTGCATGTATATGATGTTAATAGGTCAATTATACCAATATATGGTGGCAAAGTGACTCTTATATGGGTGCAAAGTGACTCTAATGGTGAAGGTGACTTACATGGTTGATTAGAGTCAAAATGTGGCCCTAATTGACTGTATAAAAGAGGGTACCAAGAGGTGGTTAAAAGATGTCAAATTGCATGTATATGATGTTAATAGGTCAATTGTACCAATATATGGTGGCAAGTGACTCTTATAGGGTGCAAAGTGACTCTAATATGGTGAAGAGTGACTTACATGGTGAAGAGTGACTTACATGGTTGATTAGAGTCCAAAATGGGCCCTAATTGACTGTATATAAAGTGGTACCAAGAGGTGGTTAAAAGATGTCAAATTGCATGTATATGATGTTAATAGGTCAATTGTACCAATATATGGTG
Source organism: Apium graveolens (assembly GCF_009905375.1). Taxonomy (NCBI): domain Eukaryota; kingdom Viridiplantae; phylum Streptophyta; class Magnoliopsida; order Apiales; family Apiaceae; genus Apium; species Apium graveolens. Next base: position 17,826 of record NW_027420668.1, on the reverse strand, counting down.
GCAAGGACTCTTATAGGGTGCAAAGTGACTCTAATATGGTGAAGAGTGACTTACATGGTTGATTAGAGTCAAAATGTTGCCCTAATTGACTTATATAAAAGTGGTACCCAAGAGGTGGTTAAAAGATGTCAAATTGCATGTATATGCTGTTAATAGGTCAATTGTACCAATATATGGTGGCAAGTGACTCTTATAGGGTGCAAAGTGACTCTAATATGGTGAAGAGTGACTTACATGGTTGATTAGAGCCAAAATGTTCCCTAAATTGACTCGTATAAAAGTGGTACATAGAGTTGGTTTAAAGGATGTCAAATTGCATGTATATGATGTTAATAGGTCAATTGTACCAATATATGGTGGCAAGTGACTCTTATAGGGTGCAAAGTGACTCTAATATGGTGAAGAGTGACTTACATGGTTGATTAGAGCCTAAATATGGTCCTAAATTGACTTGTATAAAAGTGGTACAGAGAGGTGGTTAAAGGATGTCAAATTGCATGTATATGAAGTTAATAGATCAATTGTACCAATATATGGTGGCAAGAGACTCTTATAGGGTGCAAAGTGACTCTAATATGGTGAAGAGTGACTTACATGGTTGATTAGAGTCAAAATGTGGCCCTAATTGACTTATATAAAAGTGGTACCAAGAGGTGGTTAAAGGATGTCAAATTGCATGTATATGATGTTAATAGGTCAATTGTACCAATATATGGTTGCAAGTGACTCTTATAGGGTGCAAAGTGACTTAAATATGGTGAAGAGTGATTTACATGGTTGATTAGAGCCAAAATGTTTCCCAAAATTGACTCGTATAAAAGTGGTACCCGAGATGTGGTTAAAAGATGTCAAATTGCATGTATATGATGTTAATAGGTCAATTATACCAATATATGGTGGCAAGTGACTCTTATAGGGTGCAAAGTGACTCTAATATGGTGAAGAGTGACTTACATGGTTGATTAGAGTCAAAATGTGGCCCTAATTGACTTATATAAAAGGGGTACCAAGAGGTGGGTTAAAGATGTCAATTGCATGTATATGATGTTAATAGGTCAATTGTACCAATATATGGTGGCAAGTGACTCTTATAGGGTGCAAAGTGACTCTAATATGGTGAAGAGTGACTTACATGGTTTGATTAGAGCCAAAATAGTGGCCCTAAATTGACTTAGTATAAAAGTGGTACCAAGAGGTGGTTAAAGGATGTTAAATTGCATGTATATGATGTTAACATGTCAATTGTACCAATATATGGTGGCAAGTGACCTTTATAGGGTGCAAAGTGACTCTAATATGGTGAAGAGTGACTTACATGGTTGATTAGAGCCAAAATGTTGCCCTAAATTGACTTGTATAAAAGTGGTACCAAGAGGTGGTTAAAAGATGTCAAATTGCATGTATATGATGTAATAGGTCAATTGTACCAATTATCGTGTGCAAGTGACTCTTATAGGGTGCAAAGTGACTTAATATGGTGAAGAGTGACTTACATGGTTAATTAGAGCTCAAAATGTTGCCCTAATTGACTTATATAAAAGTGGTACCAGAGGTGGTTAAAGATGTCAAATTGCATGTATATGATGTTAATAGGTCAATTGTACCCATATATGGTGGCAAGTGACTCTTTATAGGGTGCAAAGTGACTCTAATATGGTGAAGAGTGACTTACATTGTTGATTAGAGCCAAATGTTTCCCAAAATTGACTCGTATAAAAGTGGTACCAAGAGGTGGTTTAAAGGATGTTAAATTGCATGTAGATGATGTTAACATGTCAATTGTACCTAATATATGGTGGCAAGTGACTCTTATATGGGTGCAAGTGACTCTAATATGGTGAAGAGTGACTTACATGGTTGATTAGAGCCTAAATATGGTCCTAAATTGACTTGTATAAAAGTGGTACAGAGAGGTGGTTAAAGGATGTCAAATTGCATGTATATGAAGTTAATAGATCAATTGTACCAATATATGGTGGCAAGAGACTCTTATAGGGTGCAAAGTTACTCTAATATGGTGAAGAGTGACTTACATGGTTGATTAGAGTCAAATGTGGCCCTAATTGACTTATATAAAAGTGGTACCAAGAGGTGGTTAAAGGATGTCAAATTGCATGTATATGATGTTAATAGGTCAATTGTACCAATATATGGTTGCAAGTGACTCTTATAGGGTGCAAAGTGACTTAAATATGGTGAAGAGTGATTTACATGGTTGATTAGAGCCAAAATGTTTCCCAAAATTGACTCGTATAAAAGTGGTACCGAGATGTGGTTAAAGATGTCAAATTGCATGTATATGATGTTAATAGGTCAATTATACCAATATATGGTGGCAAGTGACTCTTATAGGGTGCAAAGTGACTCTAATATGGTGAAGAGTGACTTACATGGTTGATTAGAGTCAAAATGTGGCCCTAATTGACTATATAAAAGAGGTACCAAGAGGTGGTTAAAAGATGTCAAATTGCATGTATATGATGTTAATAGGTCAATTGTACCAATATATGGTGGCAAGTGACTCTTATAGGGTGCAAAGTGACTCTAATATGGTGAAGAGTGACTTACATGGTTGATTAGAGCCAAATGTTTCCCAAAATTGACTCGTATAAAAGTGGTACCAAGAGGTGGTTAAGGATGTTAAATTGCATGTAGATGATGTTAACATGTCAATTGTACCAATATATGGTGGCAAGTGACTCTTATAGGGTGCAAAGTGACTCTAATATGGTGAAGAGTGACTACATGGTTGATTAGAGCCCAAATATGGTCCAAAATTGACTTGTATAAAAGTGGTTACAGGGAGGGTGGTTAAAGGATGTCAAATTGCATGTATATGAAGTTAATAGATCAATTGTACCAATATATGGTGGCAAGAGACTCTTATAGGGTGCAAAGTGACTCTAATATGGTGAAGAGTGACTTACATGGTTGATTAGAGTCAAAATGTGACCCTAATTGACTTATATAAAAAGTGGTACCAAGAGGTGGTTAAAGGATGTCAAATTGCATGTATATGATGTTAATAGGTCAATTGTAACAATATATGGTTGCAAGTGACTCTTATAGGGTGCAAAGTGACTTAAATATGGTGAAGAGTGATTTACATGGTTGATTAGAGCCAAATGTTTCCCAAAATTGACTCGTATAAAAGTGGTACCGAGATGTGGTTAAAAGATGTCAAATTGCATGTATATGATGTTAATAGGTCAATTATACCAATATATGGTGCAAGTGACTCTCTATAGGGTGCAAAGTGACTCTAATATGGTGAAGAGTGACTTACATGGTTGATTAGAGTCAAAATGTGGCCCTAATTGACTTATATAAAAGTGGTACCAAGAGGTGGTTAAAGATGTCAAATTGCATGTATATGATGTTAATAGGTCAATTGTACCAATATATGGTGGCAAGTGACTCTTATAGGGTGCAAAGTGACTCTAATATGGTGAAGAGTGACTTACATGGTTGATTAGAGCCAAAATGTGTCCCTAAATTGACTTCGTATAAAAGTGGTACCAAGAGGTGGTTAAAGGATGTCAAATTGCATGTATATGATGTTAATATGTCAATTGTACCAATATATGGTGGCAAGTGACTCTTATAGGGTGCAAAGTGACTCTAATATGGTGAAGAGTGACTTACATGGTTGATTAGAGTCCAAAATGTTGCCCTAATTGACTTATATAAAAGTGGTACCAAGAGGTGGTTAAAGATGTCAAATTGCATGTATATGATGTTAATAGGTCAATTGTACCAATATATGGTGGCAAGCTGACTCTTATAGGGTGCAAAGTGACTCTAATATGGTGAAGAGTGACTTACATGGTTGATTAGAGCCAAAATGTGTCCCTAAATTGACTTATATAAAAGTGGTACCAAGAGGTGGTTAAAGGATGTCAAATTGCATGTATATGATGTTACATAGGTCAATTGTACCAATATATGGTGGCAAGTGACTCTTATAGGGTGCAAAGTGACTCTAATATGGTGAAGAGTGACTTACATGGTTGATTAGAGCCTAAATATGTTCCCTAAATTGACTTGTATAAAGTGGTACAGAGAGGTGGTTAAAGGATGTCAAATTGCATGTATATGAGTTAATAGATCAATTGTACCAATATATGGTGGCAAGTGACTCTTATAGGGTGCAAAGTGACTCTAATATGGTGAAGAGTGACTTACATGGTTGATTAGAGTCAAAATGTGGCCCTAATTGACTTATATAAAAGTGGTACCAAGAGGTGGTTAAAGATGTCAAATGCATGTATATGATGTTAATAGGTCAATTGTACCAATATATGGTGGCAAGTGACTCTTATAGGGTGCAAAGTGACTTAATATGGTGAAGAGTGATTACATGGTTGATTAGAACCAAAATGTTTCCCAAAATTGACTCGTATAAAAGTGGTACCAAGAGGTGGTTAAAGGATGTTAAATTGCATGTATATGATGTTAACATGTCAATTGTACCAATATATGGTGGCAAGTGACTCTTATAGGGTGCAAAGTGACTCTAATATGGTGAAGAGTGACTTACATGGTTGATTAGAGCCCAAATATGGTCCTAAATTGACTTGTATAAAAGTGGTACAGAGAGGTGGTTAAAGGATGTCAAATTGCATGTATATGAAGTTAATAGATCAATTGTACCAATATATGGTGGCAAGAGACTCTTATAGGGTGCAAAGTGACTCTAATATGGTGAAGAGTGACTTACATGGTTGATTAGAGTCAAAATGTGGCCCTAATTGACTTATATAAAAGTGGTACCAAGAGGTGGTTAAAGGATGTCAAATTGCATGTATATGATGTTAATAGGTCAATTGTACCAATATATGGTTGCAAGTGACTCTTATAGGGTTGCAAAGTGACTAAATATGGTGAAGAGTGATTTACATGGTTGATTAGAGCCAAAATGTTTCCCAAATCTGACTCGTATAAAAGTGGTACCGAGATGTGGTTAAAAGATGTCAAATTGCATGTATATGATGTTAATAGGTCAATTATACCAATATATGGTGGCAAGTGACTCTTATAGGGTGCAAAGTGACTCTAATATGGTGAAGAGTGACTTACATGGTTGATTAGAGTCAAAATGTGGCCCTAATTGACTTATATAAAAGGAGGTACCAAGAGGTGGTTAAAAGATGTCAAATTGCATGTATATGATGTTAATAGGTCAATTGTACCAATATATGGTGGCAAGTGACTCTTATAGGGTGCAAAGTGACTCTAATATGGTGAAGAGTGACTTACATGGTTGATTAGAGCCAAAATATGGGCCTAAATTGACTTGTATAAAAGTGGTACCAACAGGTGGTTAAAGGACATTAAATTGCATGTAGATGATGTTAACATGTCAATTGTACCAATATATGGTGGCAAGTGACCCTTATAGGGTGCAAAGTGACTCTAATATGGTGAAGAGTGACTTACATGGTTGATTAGAGTCAAAATGTTGCCCTAATTGACTTATATAAAAGTGGTACCAAGAGGTGGTTAAAGATGTCAAATTGCATGTATATGATGTTAATAGGTCAATTGTACCAATGTATGGTGGCAACTGACTCTTATAGGGTGCAAAGTGACTCTAATATGGTGAAGAGTGACTTACATTGTTGATTAGAGCCAAAATGTTTCCCAAAATTGACTCGTATAAAAGTGGTACCAAGAGTTGGTTAAAGGATGTTAAATTGCATGTAGATGATGTTAACATGTCAATTGTACCAATATATGGTGGCAAGTGACTCTTATATGGTGCAAGGTGACTCTAATATGGTGAAGAGTGACTTACATGGTTGATTAGAGCCTAAATATGGTCCTAAATTGACTTGTATAAAAGTGGTACAGAGAGGTGGTTTAAAGGATGTCAAATTGCATGTATATGAAGGTTAATAGATCAATTGTACCAATATATGGTGGCAAGAGACTCTTATAGGGTGCAAAGTGACTCTAATATGGTGAAGAGTGACTTACATGGTTGATTAGAGTCAAAATGTGGCCCTAATTGACTTATATAAAAGTGGTACCAAGAGGTGGTTAAAGGATGTCAAATTGCATGTATATGATGTTAATAGGTCAATTGTACCAATATATGGTTGCAAGTGACTCTTATAGGGTGCAAAGTGACTCTAAATATGGTGAAGAGTGATTTACATGGTTGATTAGAGCCAAATGTTTCCCAAATTGACTCGTATAAAAGTGGTACCGAGATGGTGGTTAAAAGATGTCAAATTGCATGTATATGATGTTAATAGGTCAATTATACCAATTTATGGTGGCAAGTGACTCTTATAGGGTGCAAAGTGACTCTAATATGGTGAAGAGTGACTTACATGGTTGATTAGAGTCAAAATGTGGCCCTAATTGACTTATATAAAAGGGTACCAAGAGGTGGTTAAAAGATGTCAAATTGCATGTATATGATGTTAATAGGTCAATGGTACCAATGTATGGTGGCAACTGACTTATAGGGTGCAAAGTGACTTAATATGGTGAAGAGTGACTTACATAGTTGATTAGAGCAAAATGTTGCCCTAATTGACTTATATAAAAGTGGTACCAAGAGGTGGTTAAAAGATGTCAAATTGCATGTATATGATGTTAATAGGTCAATTGTACCAATATATGGTGGCAACTGACTCTTATAGGGTGCAAAGTGACTCTAATATGGTGAAGAGTGACTTACATTGTTGATTAGAGCCAAAATGTTTCCCAAAATTGACTCGTATAAAAGTGGTACCAAGAGTGGTTAAAGGATGTTAAATTGCATGTAGATGATGTTAACATGTCAATTGTACCAATATATGGTGGGGCAAGTGACTCTTATATGGTGCAAAGTGACTCTAATATGGTGAAGAGTGACTTACATGGTTGATTAGAGCCTAATATGGTCCCTAAATTGACTTGTATAAAAGTGGTACAGAGAGGTGGTTAAAGGATGTCAAATTGCATGTATATGAATGTTAATAGATCAATTGTACCAATATATGGTGGCAAGTAGACTCTTATAGGGTGCAAAGTGACTCTAATATGGTGAAGAGTGACTTACATGGTTGATTAGAGTCAAAATGTGGCCCTAATTGACTTATATAAAAGTGGTACCAAGAGGTGGTTAAAGATGTCAAATTGCATGTATATGATGTTAATAGGTCAATTGTACCAATATATGGTTGCAAGTGACTCTTATAGGGTGCAAAGTGACTATAATTATGGTGAAGAGTGATTTACATGGTTGATTAGAGCCAAAATGTTTCCCAAAATTGACTCGTATAAAAGTGGTACCGAGAGGTGGTTAAAGATGTCAAATTGCATGTATATGATGTTAATAGGTCAATTGTACCAATATATGGTGGCAAGTGACTCTTATAGGGTGCAAAGTGACTCTAATATGGTGAAGAGTGACTTACATGGTTGATTAGAGTCAAAATGTGGCCCTAATTGACTTATATAAAAGTGGTACCAAGAGGTGGTTAAAAGATGTCAAATTGCATGTATATGATGTTAATAGGTCAATTGTACCAATATATGGTGGCAAGTGACTCTTATAGGGTGCAAAGTGACTCTAATATGGTGAAGAGTGACTTACATTGTTGATTAGAGCCAAAATGTTTCCCAAATTGACTCGTATAAAAGTCGGTACCAAGAGGTGGTTAAAGGATGTTAAATTGCATGTAGATGATGTTAACATGTCAATTGTACCAATATATGGTGGCAAGTGACTCTTATAGGGTGCAAAGTGACTCTAATATGGTGAAGAGTGACTTACATGGTTGATTAGAGCCTAAATATGGTCCTAAATTGACTTGTATAAAAGTGGTACAGAGAGGTGGTTAAAGGATGTCAAATTGCATGTATATGAAGTTAATAGATCAATTGTACCAATATATGGTGGCAAGAGACTCTTATAGGGTGCAAAGTGACTCTAATATGGTGAAGAGTGACTTACATGGTTGATTAGAGTCAAAATGTGGCCCTAATTGACTTATATAAAAGTGGTACCAAGAGGTGGTTAAAGGATGTCAAATTGCATGTATATGATGTTAATAGGTCAATTGTACCAATATATGGTTGCAAGTGACTCTTATAGGGTGCAAAGTGACTTAAATATGGTGAAGAGTGATTACATGGTTGATTAGAGCCAAAATGTTTCCCAAAATTGACTCGTATAAAAGTGGTACCGAGATGTGGTTAAAAGATGTCAAATTGCATGTATATGATGTTAATAGGTCAATTATACCAATATATGGTGGCAAGTGACTCTTATAGGGTGCAAAGTGACTCTAATATGGTGAAGAGTGACTTACATGGTTGATTAGAGTCAAAATGTGGCCCTAATTGACTTATATAAAAGTGGTACCAAGAGGTGGTTAAAGGATGTCAAATTGCATGTATATGATGTTAATAGGTCAATTGTACCAATATATGGTTGCAAGTGACTCTTATAGGGTGCAAAGTGACTCTAATATGGTGAAGAGTGACTTACATGGTTGATTAGAGCCAAAATATGTTCCCTAAATTGACTTGTATAAAAGTGGTACACGAGGTGGTTAAAGGATGTCAAATTGCATGTATATGATGTACTAGGTCAATTGTACCAATATATGGTGGCAAGTGACTCTTATAGGGTTGCAAAGTGACTCTAATATGGTGAAGAGTGACTTACATGTTGATTAGAGTCAAAATGTTGCCCTAATTGACTTATATAAAAGTGGTACCAAGAGGTGGTTAAAAGATGTCAAATTGCATGTATATGATGTTAATAGGTCAATTGTACCAATGTATGGTGGCAACTGACTATTATAGGGTGCAAAGTGACTCTAATATGGTGAAGAGTGACTTACATTGTTGATTAGAGCCAAATGTTTGCCCAAATTGACTTATCTAAAAGTGGTACCAAAGAGGTGGTTAAAAGATGTCAAATTGCATGTATATGCTGTTAATAGGTCAATGTACCAATATATGGTGGCAAGTGACTCTTATAGGGTGCAAAGTGACTCTAATCTGGTGAAGAGTGACTTACATTGTTGATTAGAGCCAAACTGTTTCCCAAAATTGACTCGTATAAAGTGGGTACCAAGAGTTGGTTTAAAGGATGTTAAATTGCATGTAGATGATGTTAACATGTCAATGGTACCAATATATGGTGGCAAGTGACTCTTATTATGGTGCAAAGTGACTCTAATATGGTGAAGAGTGACTTACATGGTTGATTAGAGCCCTAAATATGGTCCTAAATTGACTTGTATAAAAGTGGTACAGAGAGGTGGTTAAAGGATGTCAAATTGCATGTATATGAAGTTAATAGATCAATTGTACCAATATATGGTGGCAAGAGACTCTTATAGGGTGCAAAGTGACTCTAATATGGTGAAGAGTGACTTACATGGTTGATTAGAGTCAAAATGTGGCCCTAATTGACTTATATAAAAGTGGTACCAAGAGGTGGTTAAAGGATGTCAAATTGCATGTATATGATGTTAATAGGTCAATTGTACCAATATATGGTTGCAAGTGACTCTTATAGGTGCAAAGTGACTTAATATGGTGAAGAGTGATTTACATGGTTGATTAGAGCCAAAATGTTTCCCAAATTGACTCGTATAAAAGTGGTACCGAGATGTGGTTAAAAGATGTCAAATTGCATGTATATGATGTTAATAGGTCAATTATACCAATATATGGTGGCAAGTGACTCTTATAGGGTGCAAAGTGACTCTAATATGGTGAAGAGTGACTTACATGGTTGATTAGAGTCAAAATGTGGCCCTAATTGACTTATATAAAAGGGGTACCAAGAGGTGGTTAAAAGATGTCAAATTGCATGTATATGATGTTAATAGGTCAATTGTACCAATATATGGTGGCAAGTGACTCTTATAGGGTGCAAAGTGACTCTAATATGGTGAAGAGTGACTTACATTGTTGATTAGAGCCAAATGTTTCCCAAAATTGACTCGTATAAAAGTGGTACCAAGAGTTGGTTAAAGGATGTTAAATTGCATGTAGATGATGTTAACATGTCAATTGTACCAATATATGGTGGCAAGTGACTCTTATATGGTGTAAGGTGACTCTAATATGGTGAAGAGTGACTTACATGGTTGATTAGAGCCCTAAATATGGTCCTAAATTGACTTGTATAAAAGTGGTACAGAGAGGTGGTTAAAGGATGTCAAATTGCATGTATATGAAGTTAATAGATCAATTGTACCAATATATGGTGGCAAGAGACTCTTATAGGGTGCAAAGTGACTCTAATATGGTGAAGAGTGACTTACATGGTTGATTAGAGTCAAAATGTGGCCCTAATTGACTTATATAAAAGTGGTACCAAGAGGTGGTTAAAGGATGTCAAATTGCATGTATATGATGTTAATAGGTCAATTGTACCAATATATGGTTGCAAGTGACTCTTATAGGGTGCAAGTGACTTAAATATGGTGAAGAGTGATTTACATGGTTGATTAGAGCCAAAATGTTTCCCAAAATTGACTCGTATAAAAGTGGTACCGAGATGTGGTTAAAAGATGTCAAATTGCATGTATATGATGTTAATAGGTCAATTATACCAATATATGGTGGCAAGTGACTCTTATAGGGTGCAAAGTGACTCTAATATGGTGAAGAGTGACTTACATGGTTGATTAGAGTCAAAATGTGGCCCTAATTGACTTATATAAAAGAGGTACCAAGAGGTGGTTAAAAGATGTCAAATTGCATGTATATGATGTTAATAGGTCAATTGTACCAATATATGGTGGCAAGTGACTCTTATAGGGTGCAAAGTGACTCTAATATGGTGAAGAGTGACTTACATGGTTGATTAGAGCCAAAATATGGGCCTAAATTGACTTGTATAAAAGTGGTACCAACAGGTGGTTAAAGGACATTAAATTGCATGTAGATGATGTTAACATGTCAATTGTACCAATATATGGTGGCAAGTGACCCTTATAGGGTGCAAAGTGACTCTAATATGGTGAAGAGTGACTTACATGGTTGATTAGAGTCAAAATGTTGCCCTAATTGACTTATATAAAAGTGGTACCAAGAGGTGGTTAAAAGATGTCAAATTGCATGTATATGATGTTAATAGGTCAATTGTACCAATGTATGGTGGCAACTGACTCTTATAGGGTGCAAAGTGACTCTAATATGGTGAAGAGTGACTTACATTGTTGATTAGAGCCAAAATGTTTCCCAAAATTGACTCTTATAAAAGTGGTACCAAGAGTTGGTTAAAGGATGTTAAATTGCATGTAGATGATGTTAACATGTCAATTGTACCAATATATGGTGGCAAGTGACTCTTATATGGTGCAAGGTGACTCTAATATGGTGAAGAGTGACTTACATGGTTGATTAGAGCCTAAATATGGTCCTAAATTGACTTGTATAAAAGTGGTACAGAGAGGTGGTTAAAGGATGTCAAATTGCATGTATATGAAGTTAATAGATCAATTGTACCAATATATGGTGGCAAGAGACTCTTATAGGGTGCAAAGTGACTCTAATATGGTGAAGAGTGACTTACATGGTTGATTAGAGTCAAAATGTGGCCCTAATTGACTTATATAAAAGTGGTACCAAGAGGTGGTTAAAGGATGTCAAATTGCATGTATATGATGTTAATAGGTCAATTGTACCAATATATGGTTGCAAGTGACTCTTATAGGGTGCAAAGTGACTTAAATATGGTGAAGAGTGATTTACATGGTTGATTAGAGCCAAAATGTTTCCCAAAATTGACTCGTATAAAAGTGGTACCGAGATGTGGTTAAAAGATGTCAAATTGCATGTATATGATGTTAATAGGTCAATTATACCAATATATGGTGGCAAGTGACTCTTATAGGGTGCAAAGTGACTCTAATATGGTGAAGAGTGACTTACATGGTTGATTAGAGTCAAAATGTGGCCCCTAATTGACTTATATAAAAGAGGTACCAAGAGGTGGTTAAAAGATGTCAAATTGCATGTATATGATGTTAATAGGTCAATTGTACCAATATATGGTGGCAAGTGACTCTTATAGGGTGCAAAGTGACTCTAATATGGTGAAGAGTGACTTACATTGTTGATTAGAGCCAAATGTTTCCCAAAATTGACTCGTATAAAAGTGGTACCAAGAGGTGGTTAAAGGATGTTAAATTGCATGTAGATGATGTTAACATGTCAATTGTACCAATATATGGTGGCAAGTGACTCTTATAGGGTGCAAAGTGACTCTAATATGGTGAAGAGTGACTTACATGGTTGATTAGAGCCAAATATGGTCCAAATTGACTTGTATAAAAGTGGTACAGGGAGGTGGTTAAAGGATGTCAAATTGCATGTATATGAAGTTAATAGATCAATTGTACCAATATATGGTGGCAAGAGGACTCTTATAGGGTGCAAAGTGACTCTAATATGGTGAAGAGTGACTTACATGGTTGATTAGAGTCAAAATGTGGCCCTAATTGACTTATATAAAAGTGGTACCAAGAGGTGGTTTAAAGGATGTCAAATTGCATGTATATGATGTTAATAGGTCAATTGTACCAATATATGGTTGCAAGTGACTCTTATAGGGTGCAAAGTGACTTAAATATGGTGAAGAGTGATTTACATGGTTGATTAGAGCCAAAATGTTTCCCAAAATTGACTCGTATAAAAGTTGGTACCGAGATGTGGTTAAAAGATGTCAAACTTGCATGTATATGATGTTAATAGGTCAATTATACCAATATATGGTGGCAAGGTGACTCTTATAGGGTGCAAAGTGACTCTAATATGGTGAAGAGTGACTTACATGGTTGATTAGAGTCAAAATGTGGCCCTAATTGACTTATATAAAAGAGGTACCAAGAGGTGGTTAAAAGATGTCAAATTGCATGTATATGATGTTAATAGGTCAATTGTACCAATATATGGTGGCAAGTGACTCTTATAGGGTGCAAAGTGACTCTAATATGGTGAAGAGTGACTTACATGGTTGATTAGAGCCAAAATATGGGCCTAAATTGACTTGTATAAAAGTGGTACCAACATGGTGGTTAAAGGACATTAAATTGCATGTAGATGATGTTAACATGTCAATTGTACCAATATATGGTGGCAAGTGACCCTTATAGGGTGCAAAGTGACTCTAATATGGTGAAGAGTGACTTACATGGTTGATTAGAGTCAAAATGTTGCCCTAATTGACTTATATAAAAGTGGTACCAAGAGGTGGTTAAAAGATGTCAAATTGCATGTATATGATGTTAATAGGTCAATTGTACCAATGTATGGTGGCAACTGACTCTTATAGGGTGCAAAGTGACTCTAATATGGTGAAGAGTGACTTACATTGTTGATTAGAGCCAAAATGTTTCCCAAAATGACTCTTATAAAAGTGGTACCAAGAGTTGGTTAAAGGATGTTAAATTGCATGTAGATGATGTTAACATGTCAATTGTACCAATATATGGTGGCAAGTGACTCTTATATGGTGCAAGGTGACTCTAATATGGTGAAGAGTGACTTACATGGTTGATTAGAGCCTAAATATGGTCCTAAATTGACTTGTATAAAAGTGGTACAGAGAGGTGGTTAAAGGATGTCAAATTACATGTATATGAAGTTAATAGATCAATTGTACCAATATATGGTGGCAAGAGACTCTCTATAGGGTGCAAAGTGACTCTAATATGGTGAAGAGTGACTTACATGGTTGATTAGAGTCAAAATGTGGCCCTAATTGACTTATATAAAAGTGGTACCAAGAGGTGGTTAAAGGATGTCAAATTGCATGTATATGATGTTAATAGGTCAATTGTACCAATATATGGTTGCAAGTGACTCTTATAGGGTGCAAAGTGACTCTAATATGGTGAAGAGTGATTTATATGGTTGATTAGAGCCAAAATGTTTCCCAAAATTGACTCGTATAAAAGTTGGTACCGAGATGTGGTTAAAGATGTCAAATTGCATGTCTATGATGTTAATAGGTCAATTATACCAATATATGGTGGCAAGTGACTCTTATAGGGTGCAAAGTGACTCTAATATGGTGAAGAGTGACTTTACATGATTGATTAGAGTCCAAAATGTTGCCCTAATTGACTTATATAAAAGTGGTACCAAGAGTGGTAGCATCTCAAATTGCATGTATATGATGTTAATAGGTCAATTGTACCAATGTATGGTGACAACGTGACTCTTATAGGGTGCAAAGTGACTCTAATATGGTGAAGAGTGACTTACATAGGTTGATTAGAGCCAAAATGTTGCCCTAATTGACTTATATAAAAGTGGTACCAAGAGTGTGGTTAAAAGATGTCAAATTGCATGTATATGATGTTAATAGGTCAATTATACCAATGTATGGTGGCAACTGACTCTTATAGGGTGCAAAGTGACTCTAATATGGTGAAGAGTGACTTACATTGTGATTAGAGCCAAAATGTTCCCAAAATTGACTCGTATAAAAGTGGTACCAAGAGTTGGTTTTTTAAAGGATGTTAAATTGCATGTAGATGATGTTAACATGTCAATTGTACAATATATGGTGGCAAGTGACTCTTATATGGTGCAAGGTGACTCTAATATGGTGAAGAGTGACTTACATGGTTGATTAGAGCCTAAATATGGTCCTAAATTGACTTGTATAAAAGTGGTACAGAGAGGTGGTTTAAAGGATGTCAAATTGCATGTATATGAAGTTAATAGATCAATTGTACCAATATATGGTGGCAAGAGACTCTTATAGGGTGCAAAGTGACTCTAATATGGTGAAGAGTGACTTACATGGTTGATTAGAGTCAAAATGTGGCCCTAATTGACTTATATAAAAGTGGTACCAAGAGGTGGTTAAAGGATGTCAAATTGCATGTATATGATGTTAATAGGTCAATTGTACCAATATATGGTTGCAAGTGACTCTTATAGGGTGCAAAGTGACTTAAATATGGTGAAGAGTGATTTACATGGTTGATTAGAGCCAAAATGTTTCCCAAAATTGACTCGTATAAAAGTGGTACCGAGATGTGGTTAAAGATGTCAAATTGCATGTATATGATGTTAATAGGTCAATTATACCAATATTATGGTGGCAAGTGACTCTTATAGGGTGCAAAGTGACTCTAATATGGTGAAGAGTGACTTACATGGTTGATTAGAGTCAAAATGTGGCCCTAATTGACTTATATAAAAGAGGTACCAAGAGGTGGTTAAAAGATGTCAAATTGCATGTATATGATGTTAATAGGTCAATTGTACCAATATATGGTGGCAAGTGACTCTTATAGGGTGCAAAGTGACTCTAATATGGTGAAGAGTGACTTACATGGTTGATTAGAGCCAAATGTTTCCCAAAATTGACTCGTATAAAAGTGGTACCAAGAGGTGGTTAAAGGATGTTAAATTGCATGTAGATGATGTTAACATGTCAATGTACCAATATATGGTGGCAAGTGACTCTATAGGGTGCAAAGTGACTCTAATATGGTGAAGAGTGACTTACATGGTTGATTAGAGCCCAAATATGGTCCAAAATTGACTTGTATAAAAGTGGTACAGGGAGGTGGTTAAAGGATGTCAAATTGCATGTATATGAAGTTAATAGATCAATTGTACCAATATATGGTGGCAAGAGACTCTTATAGGGTGCAAAGTGACTCTAATATGGTGAAGAGTGACTTACATGGTTGATTAGAGTCAAAATGTGGCCCTAATTGACTTATATAAAGTTGGTACCAAGAGGTGGTTAAAGGATGTCAAATTGCATGTATATGATGTAATAGGTCAATTGTACCAATATATGGTTGCAAGTGACTCTTATAGGGTGCAAAGTGACTTAAATATGGTGAAGAGTGATTTACATGGTTGATTAGAGCCAAAATGTTTCCCAAAATTGACTCGTATAAAAGTGGTACCGAGATGTGGTTTAAAAGATGTCAAATTGCATGTATATGATGTTAATAGGTCAATTATACCAATATATGGTGGCAAGTGACTCTTATAGGGTGCAAAGTGACTCTAATATGGTGAAGAGTGACTTACATGGTTGATTAGAGTCAAAATGTGGCCCTAATTGACTTATATAAAAGAGGGTACCAAGAGGTGGTTTAAAGATGTCAAATTGCATGTATATGATGTTAATAGGTCAATTGTACCAATATATGGTGGCAAGTGACTCTTATAGGGTGCAAAGTGACTCTAATATGGTGAAGAGTGACTTACATGGTTGATTAGAGCCAAAATATGGGCCTAAATTGACTTGTATAAAAGTGGTACCAACAGGTGGTTTAAAGGACATTAAATTGCATGTAGATGATGTTAACATGTCAATTGTACCAATATATGGTGGCAAGTGACCCTTATAGGGTGCAAAGTGACTCTAATATGGTGAAGAGTGACTTACATGGTTGATTAGAGTCAAATGTTGCCCTAATTGACTTATATAAAAGTGGTACCAAGAGGTGGTTTAAAAGATGTCAAATTGCATGTATATGATGTTAATAGGTCAATTGTACCAATGTATGGTGGCAACTGACTCTTATAGGGTGCAAAGTGACTCTAATATGGTGAAGAGTGACTTACATTGTTGATTAGAGCCAAAATGTTTCCCAAAATTGACTCGTATAAAAGTGGTACCAAGAGTGGTTAAAGGATGTTAAATTGCATGTAGATGATGTTAACATGTCAATTGTACCAATATATGGTGGCAAGTGACTCTTATATGGTGCAAGGTGACTCTATATGGTGAAGAGTGACTTACATGGTTGATTAGAGCCTAAATATGGTCCTAAATTGACTTGTATAAAAGTGGTACAGAGAGGTGGTTAAAGGATGTCAAATTGCATGTATATGAAGTTAATAGATCAATTGTACCAATATATGGTGGCAAGAGACTCTTATTAGGGTGCAAAGTGGACTCTAATATGGTGAAGAGTGACTTACATGGTTGATTAGAGTCAAAATGTGCGCCCCTAATTGACTTATATAAAAGTCGGTACCAAGAGGTGGTTTAAAGGATGTCAAATTGCATGTATATGATTGTAATAGGTCAATTGTAACAAATATGGTTGCAAGTGACTCTTTATAGGGTGCAAAGTGACTTAATAATGGTGAAGAGTGATTTACTATGGTTGATTAGAGCCAAAATGTTTCCCAAAATTGACTCGTATAAAGTGGTACCGAGATGTGGTTTAAAAGATGTCAAATTGCATGTA
Source organism: Apium graveolens (assembly GCF_009905375.1). NCBI lineage: Eukaryota > Viridiplantae > Streptophyta > Magnoliopsida > Apiales > Apiaceae > Apium > Apium graveolens. The sequence goes on along the minus strand of NW_027420668.1, from coordinate 622 downwards.
TATGATGTTAATAGGTCAATTGTACCAATATATGGTGGCAAGTGACTCTTATAGGGTGCAAAGTGACTCTAATATGGTGAAGAGTGACTTACATTGTTAATTAGAGTCAAAATGTGGCCCTAATTGACTTATATAAAAGGGGTACCAAGAGGTGGTTAAAAGTTGTCAAATTGCATGTATATGATGTTAATAGGTCAATTGTACCAATATATGGTGGCAAGTGACTTTATAGGGTGCAAAGTGACTCTAATATGGTGAAGAGTGACTTACATGGTTGATTAGAGCCAAAATGTCTAAATTGACTTGTATAAAAGTGGTACCAAGGTGGTTAAAGGGTTAAATTGCATGTAGATGATGTTAACATGTCAATTGTACCAATATATGGTGGCAAGTGACCTTATAGGGTGCAAAGTGACTCTAATATGGTGAAGAGTGACTTACATGGTTGATTAGAGTCAAATATGGTCCTAATTGACTTGTATAAAAGTTACCAGAGAGGTGGTTAAAGGATGTCAAATTGCATGTATATGAGTTAATAGGTCAATTGTACCAATATATGGTGGCAAGAGACTCTTATAGGGTGCAAAGTGACTCTATATGGTGAAGAGTGATTACATGGTTG
>NW_027420667.1:0-8453 GCF_009905375.1 Apium graveolens | reverse complement strand
GTCGGAAGTGAATCAGAGCTGAAACGAATGGAACTCGGTTTTCGAATAATCCTCGTAGGGAGTACACGAGGTATGGACCAAAAATTGAGGCGGCCCGTTTTTTGGATTTCTTTTCATAATTTGTCCCTATAGATTTATTAATTGCATTCGCTTCCATTCGGGTCGTCCGGAAGTAAATCGGAGCTGAAACGAATGGAACTCGGTTTCGAATAATCCTCGTAGGGAGTACACGAGGTGGAGCAAAAATTGAGGTGGCCCGTTTTTTGGATTTTTCATATTCCTATGGATTTATGAAATTGCATTCGCGTGCATTCGGGGTCGTCCGGAAGTGAATCGGAGCTGAAACGAATGAACCGGTTTCCGAATAATCCTCGTAGGGGGTAGTACACGGTTTTGGAGCAAAAATTAAGGGGCCTGTTTTTTTGATTTCTTTTCATAATTTGTCCTATGGATTTATGAAATTGCATTCGCGTCCATTCGGGGTCGTCCGGAAGTGAATCGGAGCTGAAATGAATGGAACTCGGTTTCCGAATAATCCTCGTAGGGGGTAGTACCGAGGTATGGAGCGAAAATTGAGGCGGTCATTTTTGGATTTCTTTTCATAATTGTCCCTATGGATTTATGAAATTGCATTCGCTTTCATTCGGGGTCGTCCGGAAGTGAATCGGAGCTGAAACGAATGGAACTCGGTTTCCGAATAATCCCCGTAGGGGGTAGTACACGAGGTATGGAGCAAAAATTGAGGCGGCCCGTTTTTTGGATTTCTTTTCATAATTTTTCCCTATGGATTTATGAAATTGCATTCGCGTTGATTTGGGGTCGTCCGGAAGTGAATCGGAGCTGAAACGAATGGAACTCGGTTTCCGAATAATCCTCATAGGGGGTAGTACACGAGGTATGGAGCGAAAATTGAGGTGTCCAATTTTTTGAATTTCTTTTCATAATTTGTCACTATGGATTTATGAAATTGCATTCGCTTTCATTCGGGGTCGCTCCGGAAGTGGAATCGGAACTGAAACGAATGGAACTCGGTTTCGAATAATCCTCGTAGGGGGGTAGTACACGAGGTATGTTGCACAATTGAGGCGGCCCATTTTTTGGAGTTCTTTTCATAATTTGTCCCTATGGATTTATGAAATTGGCATTCGCTTCATCGGGGTCTACGGAAGAGAATCGGAGTTTGAAACGAATGGAACTCGATTTCCGAATATATCCTCATAGGGGGAAGTTACACGAGTTATGGAGCAAAACTTAAGGCGGACCGTTTTTTGATTTTTTTTTTTTTCCAAATTTGTCCCTATAGAGTAATAAATTGCATTCGTGTCCATTTCGGGGTCGTCCGGAAGTGCATCGGAGCTTAAACGAAGGGAACTCGGTTTTTTCCGAAATATCTCCCGTAGGGTGGGTAGTACACGAGGTATGGATGCGAAATTGAGGTGTCCCGTTTTTTCAATTTCTTTTCATAATTTGTCCCTATGGATTTATGAAAATTGCATTCGCGTCCATTCGGAGTCGTCCGGAAGTGAATCGGAGCTGAAACTTATGGAACTTGGTTTCCGAATAATTCTCGTAGGGGGTAGTATACGGATATGGAGCAAAAATTGAGGCGCCCATTTTTTTTGGATTTCTATTTCATAATTTGTCCCTATGATTTATTTAAATTGCATTTCGCGTTCCTTCGGGGGTCGTCCGGAAAGTGAATCAGAGCTGAAACGAATGGAACTCGGTTTCCGAATAATCCTCGTAGGGGGTAGTACACGAAGGTATGGAGCAAAAATTGAGGCGGTCCATTTTTTGATTTCTTTCATAATTTGTCCTATGGATTTATGAAATTGCATTCGCTTTCATTCGGGGTCGTCCGGAAGTGAATCGGAGCTGAAACGAATGGAACTCGGTTTCCGATAATCCTCAGTAAGGGGGTAGTACACGAGGTATGGAGCAAAAATTGAGGCGGCCCATTTTTTGGATTTCTTTTCATAATTTGTCCCTATGGATTTATGAAATTGCATTCGCGTTCATTCGGGGTCGTCCGGAAGTGAATCAGAGCTGAAACGAATGGAACTCGGTTTCCGAATAATCCTCGTAGGGGGTAGTACACGAGGTATGGAGCGAAAATTGAGGTGTCCATTTTTTGGATTCTTTTCATAATTTGTCCCTATGGATTTATGAAATTGCATTCGCTTTCATTCGGGGTCGTCCGGAAGTGAATCGGAACTGAAACGAATGGAACTCGGTTTCCGAATAATCCTCGTAGGGGGTAGTACACGAGGTATGGTGCAAAAATTGAGGCGTCCCATTTTTTGGATTTATTTTCATAATTTGTCCCTATGGATTTATGAAATTGCATTCGCGTTCATTCGGGGTCATTCGGAAGAGAATCGGAGCTGAAACGAATGGAACTCGATTTCCGAATAATCCTCGTATGGAGCAAAAATTAAGGCGGCCCATTTTTTTGATTTTTTTCCATAATTTGTCCCTATAGATTTATTAAATTGCATTCGCGTCCATTCGGGGTCGTCCGGAAGTGAATCGGAGCTGAAATGAATGGAACTCGGTTTCCGAATAATCCTCGTAGGGGGTAGTACACGAGGTATGGAGCGAAAATTGAGTGTCCCGTTTTTCAATTTCTTTCATAATTTGTCCCTATGGATTATGAAATTGCATTCGCTTTCATTCGGGGTCGTCCGGAAGTTAATCGGAGCTGAAACGAATGGAACTCCGTTTCCGAATAATCCTCGTAGGGGGTAGTACACGAGGTATAGAGCAAAAATTGAGGCGACCCATTTTTTGGATTTCTTTTCATAATTTGTCCCTATGGATTTATGAAATTGCATTCGCGTTCATTCGGGGTCGTCCGGAAGTGAATCAGAGCTGAAACGAATGGAACTCGGTTTCGAATAATCCGTAGGGGGTAGTACACGAGGTATGGAGCGAAAATTGAGGTGTCCCGTTTTTTCAATTTCTTTTCATAATTTGTCCTATGGATTTATGAAATTGCATTCGCGTCCATTCGGGGTCGTCGGAAGTGAATTGGAGCTGAAAATGGAACTGGTTTCCGAATAATCCTCGTAGGGGGTAGTACACGAGGTATGGAGCAAAAATTGAGGCGGCCCATTTTTTGGATTTCTTTTCATAATTTTCCCTATGGATTTATGAAATTATTCGCGTTCATTCGGGGTCGTCCGGAAGTGAATCGGAGCTGAAACGAATGGAACTCGGTTTCCGAATAATCCTCGTAGGGGGTAGTACACGAGGTATGGAGCGAAAATTGAGGTGTCCCGTTTTTTCAATTTCTTTCATAATTTGTCCCTATGGATTTATGAAATTGCATTCGCGTCCATTCGGAGTCGTCCGGAAGTGAATCGGAGCTGAAACTTATGGAACTTGGTTTCCGAATAATTCTCGTAGGGGGTAGTATACGAGATATGGAGCAAAAATTGAGGCGGCCGTTTTTGGATTTCTTTCATAATTTGTCCCTAGATTTATTAAATTGCATTCGCTTCCATTCGGGGTCGTCCGGAAGTAAATCGGAGCTGAAACGAATGGAACTCGGTTTTCGAATAATCCTCGTAGGGAGTACACGAGGTATGGAGCAAAAATTGAGGCGGCCCATTTTTTGGATTTCTTTTCATAATATGTCCCTATGGATTTATTAAATTGCATTCACGTCCATTCGGGATCGTCCGGAAGTAAATCGGAGCTGAAACGAATGGAACTCGGTTTCCGAATAATCCTCGTAGGGGGTAGAACACGAGGTATGGAGCAAAAATTGAGGCGGCCCATTTTTTGGATTTCTTTTCATAATTTGTCCCTATGGATTTATGAAATTGCATTCGCGTTCATTCGGGGTCCGGAAGTGAATCGGAGCCGAAACGAATGGAACTCGGTTTCCGAATAATCCTCGTAGGGGGTAGTATGGTGCAAAAATTAAGGCGGCCCATTTTTTGGATTTCTTTTCATAATTTGTCCCTATGGATTTATGAAATTGCATTCGTGTTCATTCGGGGTCATCCGGAAGTGAATCGGAGCTGAAACGAATGGAACTCGGTTTCGAATAATCCTCGTAGGGAGTACACGAGGTATGGAGCAAAAATTGAGGTGGCCCGTTTTTTGGATTTCTTTTCATAATATGTCCCTATGGATTTATGAAATTGCATTCGCGTGCATTCGGGGTCGTCCGGAAGTGAATTGGAGCTGAAACGAATGAACTCGGTTTCCGAATAATCCTCGTAGGGGGTAGTACACGAGTTATGGAGCAAAAATTAAGGCGGCCGTTTTTTGATTTCTTTAATTTGTCCCTATGGATTTATGAAATTGCATTCGCGTCCATTCGGAGTCGTCCGGAAGTGAATCGGAGCTGAAACGAATGGAACTCGGTTTCCGAATAATCCTCGTAGGGGGTAGTACACGAGGTATAGAGCAAAAATTGAGGCGGCCCATTTTTTGGATTTCTTTTCTTAATTTTTCCCTATGGATTTATGAAATTTTATTCGCGTTCATTCGGGGTCGTCCGGAAGTGAATCGGAGCTGAAACGAATGGAACTCGGTTTCCGAATAATCCTCGTAGGGGGTAGTACACGAGGTATGGAGCGAAAATTGAGGTGTCCCGTTTTTTCAATTTCTTTTCATAATTTGTCCCTATGGATTTATGAAATTGCATTCGCGTCCATTCGGAGTCGTCCGGAAGTGAATCGGAGCTGAAAAATGGAACTTGGTTTCCGAATAATCTCGTAGGGGGTAGTACGAGATATGGAGCAAAATTGAGGCGGCCCGTTTTTTGGATTTCTTTTCATAATTTGTCCTATAGATTTATTAAATTGCATTCGCTTCCATTCGGGGTCGTCCGGAAGTAAATCGGAGCTGAAACGAATGGAACTCGGTTTTCGAATAATCCTCGTAGGGAGTACACGAGGTATGGACCAAAAATTGAGGCGGCCCGTTTTTTGGATTTCTTTTCATAATTTGTCCCTATAGATTTATTAAATTGCATTCGCGTCCATTCGGGGTCGTCCGGAAGTAAATCGGAGCTGAAACGAATGGAACTCGGTTTTCGAATAATCCTCGTAGGGGTAGTACACGAGGTATGGAGCAAAAATTGAGGCGGCCCATTTTTTGGATTTCTTTTCATAATATGTCCCTATGGATTTATGAAATTGCATTCACGTCCATTCGGGATCGTCCGGAAGTGAATCGGAGGTGAAACGAATGGAACTCGGTTTCCGAATAATCCTCGTAGGGGGTAGAACACGAGGTATGGTGCAAAAATTGAGGCGGCCCATTTTTTGGATTTCTTTTCATAATTTGTCCCTATGGATTTATGAAATTGCATTCGCGTTCATTCGGGGTCATCCGGAAGTGAATCGGAGCTGAAACGAATGGAACTCGGTTTCCGAATAATCCTCGTAGGGGTAGTACACGAGGTATGGTGCAAAAATTGACGGTCCATTTTTTGGATTTCTTTTCATAATTTGTCCCTATGGATTTATGAAATTGCATTCGCGTTCATTCGGGGTCATCCGGAAGTGAATCGGAGCTGAAACGAATGGAACTCGGTTTCCGAATAATCCTCGTAGGGGGTAGTACACGAGGTATGGTGCAAAAATTAAGGCGGCCCATTTTTTGGATTTCTTTTCATAATATGTCCCTATGGATTTATGAAATTGCATTCGCGTCATTCGGGGTCGTCCGGAAGTGAATGGAGCTGAAACGAATTGAACTCGGTTTCCGAATAATCCTCGTAGGGGGGGTAGTACACGGTTATGGAGCAAAATTAAGGCGGCCTTTTTTGATTTCTTTTCATAATTTGTCCCTATGGATTTATGAAATTGCATTCGCGTCCATTCGGAGTCGTCCGGAAGTGAATCGGAGCTGAAACGAATGGAACTCGGTTTCCGAATAATCCTCGTAGGGGGTAGTACGAGGTATGGAGCAAAAATTGAGGCGGTTCATTTTTGGATTTCTTTTCATAATTTGTCCCTATGGATTTATGAAATTGCATTCGCTTTTATTCGGGGTCGTCCGGAAGTGAATCGGAGCTGAAACGAATGGAACTCGGTTTCCGAATAATCCTCGTAGGGGGTAGTACACGAGGTATGGTGTAAAAATTGAGGCGGCCCATTTTTGGTTTCTTTTCATAATTTGTCCCTATGGATTTATGAAATTGCATTCGCGTTCATTCGGGGTCATCCGGAGAGAATCGGAGCTGAAACGAATGGAACTCGATTTCCGAATAATCCTCGTAGGGGGTAGTACACGAGTTATGGAGCAAAAATTAAGGCGGCCCATTTTTTTGATTTTTTTCCATAATTTGTCCCTATAGATTTATTAAATTGCATTCGTGTCCATTCGGGGTCGTCCGGAAGTGAATCGGAGCTGAAACGAATGGAACTCGGTTTCCGAATAATCCTCGTAGGGGGTAGTACACGTGGTATGGAGCAAAATTGAGAGGTGTCCCATTTTTTCAATTTCTTTTCATAATTTGTCCCTATGGATTTATGAAATTGCATTCGCGTCCATTCGGAGTCGTCCGGAAGTGAATCGGAGCTGAAACTTATGGAACTTGGTTTCCGAATAATTCTCGTAGGGGGTAGTATACGAGATATGGAGCAAAAATTGAGGTGGCCCGTTTTTTGGATTTCTATTCATAATTTGTCCCTATAGATTTATTAAATTGCATTCGCGTTCATTCGGGGTCGTCCGGAAGTGAATCGGAGCTGAAATGAATGGAACTCGGTTTCCAAATAATCCTCGTAGGGGGTAGTACACGAGGTATGGAGCAAAAATTGAGGCGGTCCATTTTTGGATTTCTTTTCATAATTTGTCCCTATGGATTTATGAAATTGCATTCGCTTCATTCGGGTCGTCCGGAAGTGAATCGGAGCTGAAACGAATGGAACTCGGTTTCCGAATAATCCTCGTAGGGGGTAGTACACGAGGTATAGAGCAAAAATTGAGGCGGCCCATTTTTTGGATTTCTTTTCATAATTTGTCCCTATGGATTTATGAAATTGCATTCGCGTTCATTCGGGGTCGTCCGGAAGTGAATCTGAGCTGAAACGAATGGAACTCGGTTTCCGAATAATCCTCGTAGGGGGTAGTACACGAGGTATGGTGCAAAAATTGAGGCGGCCCATTTTTTGGATTTCTTTTCATAATTTGTCCCTATGGATTTATGAAATTGCATTCGCGTTCATTCGGGGTCATCCGGAAGAGAATCGGAGCTGAAACGAATGGAACTCGATTTCCGAATAATCCTCGTAGGGGGTCGTACACGAGTTATGGAGCAAAAATTAAGGCGGCCGTTTTTTGATTTTTTTCCATAATTTGTCCCTATAGATTTATTAAATTGCATTCGCGTCCATTCGGGGTCGTCCGGAAGTGAATCGGAGCTGAAACGAATGGAACTCGGTTTCCGAATAATCCTCGTAGGGGGTAGTACACGAGGTATGGAGCGAAAATTGAGGAGTCCCGTTTTTTCAATTTCTTTCATAATTGTCCCTATGGATTTATGAAATTGCATTCGCGTCCATTCGGAGTCGTCCGGAAGTGAATCGGAGCTGAAACTTATGGAACTGGTTTCCGAATAATTCTCGTAGGGGGGTAGTATACGAGATATGGAGCAAAATTGGGGGCCCGTTTTTGGATTTCTATTCATAATTTGTCCCTATAGATTTTAAATTGCATTCGCGTTCATTCAGGGTCGTCCGGAAGTGAATCGGAGCTGAAATTAATGGAACTCGGTTTCCAAATAATCCTCGTAGGGGGTAGTACACGAGGTATGGAGCAAAAATTGAGGTGGTCCATTTTTTGGATTTCTTTTCATAATTTGTCCCTATGGATTTATGAAATTGCATTCGCTTTCATTCGGGGTCGTCCGGAAGTGAATCGGAGCTGAAACGAATGGAACTCGGTTTCCGAATAATCCTCGTAGGGGGTAGTACACGAGGTATAGAGCAAAAATTGAGGCGGCCCATTTTTTGGATTTTTTTTCATAATTTGTCCCTATGGATTTATGAAATTGCATTCGCGTTCATTCGGGGTCGTCAGGAAGTGAATCTGAGCTGAAACGAATGGAACTCGGTTTCCGAATAATCCTCGTAGGTGGTAGTACACGAGGTATGGAGCGAAAATTGAGGTGTCCAATTTTTTGGATTTCTTTTCATAATTTGTCCCTATGGATTTATGAAATTGCATTCGCTTTCATTCGGGGTCGTCCGGAAGTGAATCGGAACTGAAACAAATGGAACTCGGTTTCCGAATAATCCTCGTAGGGGGTAGTACACGAGGTATGGTGCAAAAATTGAGGCGGCCCATTTTTTGGATTTCTTTTCATAATTTGTCCCTATGGATTTAGGAAATTGTATTCGCGTTCATTCGGGGTCATCCGGAAGAGAATCGGAGCTGAAACGAATGGAACTCGATTTCCGAATAATCCTCGTAGGGGGTCGTACACG
>NW_027420666.1:0-6154 GCF_009905375.1 Apium graveolens | reverse complement strand
GGGGGTAGTACACGAGTTTGGAGCAAAAATTGAGGCGGCCCATTTTTCGATTCTTTTCATATTTGTCCCTATGGATTATGAAATTGCATTCGCGTCCATTCGGGGTCGTCCGGGAGTGAACGGAGCTGAAAACGAATGGAAATCGAGTCCGAATAATACTCGTAGGGGGTAGTACACGAGGTCTGGAGCAAAAATGAGGCGGCCGTTTTTTTCGATTTCTTTTCATAATTTTTCCCTATGGATTTATGAATTGCATTCGCGTCCATTCGGGGTCGTCGGGAGTGAATCGGAGCTGATAACGAATGGAACTCGGGTGTCCGAATAATCCTCGTAGGGGTAGTACACGAGGTCGGAGCAAAAATTGAGGCGTGCACGTTTTTTTCGATTTCTTTTTTCATAATTTGTCCCTATGGATTTATGAAATTGCATTCGCGTCCATTCGGGGTCGTGCGGGAGTGAATCGGAGCTGAAACGAATGGAACTCGGTTTCCGAATATCCTCGTAGGGGTAGTACACGAGTTCTGGAGCAAAATTGAGGCGGCCCGTTTTTTTCGATTTCTTTCATAATTTGTCCCTATGGATTTATGAAATTGCATTCGCGTCCATTCGGGGTCGTCCGGGAGTGAATCGGAGCTGAAACGAATGGAACTCGGTGTCGAATAATCCTCGTAGGGGGTAGTACACGAGGTCGGAGCAAAAATTGGGCGGCCCGTTTTTCGATTTTTTCATAATTTGTCCCTATGGATTTATGAAATTGCATTCGCGTCCATTCGGGGTCGTCGGAGTGAATCGGAGCTGAAACGAATGGAACTCGGTGTCCGAATAATCCTCGTAGGGGGTAGTACACGAGGTCGGAGCAAAAATTGAGGCGGCCCGTTTTTTCGATTTTTTCATAATTTGTCCCTATGGATTTATGAAATTGCATTCGCGTCCATTCGGGGTCGTCGGGAGTGAATCGGAGCTGAAACGAATGGAACTCGGTGCGAATAATCCTCGTAGGGGGTAGTACACGAGGTCGGAGCAAAAATTGAGGCGGCCCGTTTTTTCGATTTTTTTCATAATTTGTCCCTATGGATTTATGAAATTGCATTCGCGTCCATTCGGGGTCGTCGGGAGTGAATCGGAGCTGAAACGAATGGAACTCGGTGTCCGAATCCTCGTAGGGGGTAGTACACGAGGTCGGAGCAAAAATTGAGGCGGCCCTTTTTTCGATTTTTTATAATTTGTCCCTATGGATTTATGAAATTGCATTCGCGTCCATCGGGGTGTCGCGGGAGTGAATCGGAGCTGAAACGAATGGAACTCGGTGTCCGAATAATCCTCGTAGGGGGTAGTACACGAGGTCGGAGCAAAAATTGAGGCGGCCCGTTTTTTCGATTTTTTCATAATTTGTCCCTATGGATTTATGAAATTGCATTCGCGTCCATTCGGGGTCGTCGGGAGTGAATCGGAGCTGAAACGAATGGAACTCGGTTCGAATAATCCTCGTAGGGGGTAGTACACGAGGTCGGAGCAAAAATTGAGGCGGCCCTTTTTTCGATTTCTTTTCATAATTTGTCCTATGGATTTATGAAATTGCATTCGCGTCCATTCGGGGTCGTCCGGGAGTGAATCGGAGCTGAAACGAATGGAACTCGGTGTCCGAATAATCCTCGTAGGGGGTAGTACACGAGGTCGGAGCAAAAATTGAGGCGGCCCGTTTTTTCGATTTCTTTTCATAATTTGTCCCTATGGATTTATGAAATTGCATTCGCGTCCATTCGGGGTCGTGTCCGGGAGTGAATCGGAGCTGAAACGAATGGAACTCGGTTGTCCGAATAATCCTCGTAGGGGGTAGTACACGAGGTGGAGCAAAAATTGAGGCGGCCCGTTTTTCGATTTTTTCATAATTTGTCCCTATGGATTTATGAAATTGCATTCGCGTCCATTCGGGGTCGTCCGAGAGTGAATCGGAGCTGAAACGAATGGAACTCGGTGTCCGAATAATCCTCGTAGGGGGTAGTACACGAGGTGGAGCAAAAATTGAGGCGGCCCTTTTTTCGATTTCTTTTCATAATTTGTCCTATGGATTTATGAAATTGCATTCGCGTCCATTCGGGGTCGTCCGGGAGTGAATCGGAGCTGAAACGAATGGAACTCGGTGTCCGAATAATCCTCGTAGGGGGTAGTACACGAGGTGGAGCAAAAATTGAGGCGGCCCGTTTTTTCGATTTTTTTCATAATTTGTCCCTATGGATTTATGAAATTGCATTCGCGTCCATTCGGGGTCGCGGGAGTGAATCGGAGCTGAAACGAATGGAACTCGGTGTCCGAATAATCCTCGTAGGGGGTAGTACACGAGGTCGGAGCAAAAATTGAGGCGGCCCGTTTTTTCGATTTCTTTCATAATTTGTCCCTATGGATTTATGAAATTGCATTCGCGTCCATTCGGGGTCGTCCGGGAGTGAATCGGAGCTGAAACGAATGGAACTCGGTGTCCGAATAATCCTCGTAGGGGGTAGTACACGAGGTATGGAGCAAAAATTGAGGCGGCCCGTTTTTTCGATTTCTTTTCATAATTTGTCCCTATGGATTTATGAAATTGCATTCGCGTCCATTCGGGGTCGTCCGGGAGTGAATCGGAGCTGAAACGAATGGAACTCGGTGTCCGAATAATCCTCGTAGGGGGTAGTACACGAGTGGAGCAAAAATTGAGGCGGCCCATTTTTTCATTTCTTTTCATAATTTGTCCCTATGGATTTATGAAATTGCATTCGCGTCCATTCGGGGTCGTCCGGGAGTGAATCGGAGCTGAAACGAATGGAACTCGGTGTCCGAATAATCCTCGTAGGGGGTAGTACACGAGGTCGGAGCAAAAATTGAGGCGGCCCGTTTTTTCGATTTCTTTTCATAATTTGTCCCTATGGATTTATGAAATTGCATTCGCGTCCATTCGGGGTCGTCCGGGAGTGAATCGGAGCTGAAACGAATGGAACTCGGTGTCCGAATAATCCTCGTAGGGGGTAGTACACGAGGTCGGGAGCAAAAATTGAGGCGGCCCTTTTTTCGATTTTTTTCATAATTTGTCCCTATGGATTTATGAAATTGCATTCGCGTCCATTCGGGGTCGTCCGGGAGTGAATCGGAGCTGAAACGAATGGAACTCGGTGTCTGAATAATCGTAGGGGGTAGTACACGAGGTCTGGAGCAAAAATTGAGGCGGCCCGTTTTTTCGATTTCTTTCATAATTTGTCCCTATGGATTTATGAAATTGCATTCGCGTCCATTCGGGGTCGTCCGGGAGTGAATCGGAGCTGAAACGAATGGAACTCGGTGTCCGAATAATCCTCGTAGGGGGTAGTACACGAGGTCGGAGCAAAAATTGAGGCGGCCCATTTTTTCGATTTTTTCATAATTTGTCCCTATGGATTTATGAAATTGCATTCGCGTCCATTCGGGGTCGTCCGGGAGTGAATCGGAGCTGAAACGAATGGAACTCGGTGTCCGAATAATCCTCGGGGGGTAGTACACGAGGTCTGGAGCGAAAATTGAGGCGGCCCATTTTTCGATTTCTTTTCATAATTTGTCCCTATGGATTTATGAAATTGCATTCGCGTCCATTCGGGGTCGTCCGGGAGTGAATCGGAGCTGAAACGAATGGAACTCGGTGTCCGAATAATCCTCGTAGGGGGTAGTACACGAGGTCGGAGCAAAAATTGAGGCGGCCCGTTTTTTCGATTTCTTTCATAATTTGTCCCTATGGATTTATGAAATTGCATTCGCGTCCATTCGGGGTCGCGGGAGTGAATCGGAGCTGAAACGAATGGAACTCGGTTCCGAATAATCCTCGTAGGGGGTAGTACACGAGGTCTGGAGCAAAAATTGAGGCGGCCCGTTTTTTCGATTTCTTTTCATAATTTGTCCCTATGGATTTATGAAATTGCATTCGCGTCCATTCGGGGTCGTCCGGGAGTGAATCGGAGCTGAAACGAATGGAACTCGGTGTCCGAATAATCCTCGTAGGGGGTAGTACACGAGGTCTGGAGCAAAAATTGAGGCGGCCCTTTTTTCGATTTCTTTTCATAATTTGTCCCTATGGATTTATGAAATTGCATTCGCGTCCATTCGGGGTCGTCCGGGAGTGAATCGGAGCTGAAACGAATGGAACTCGGTGTCCGAATAATCCTCGTAGGGGGTAGTACACGAGGTCTGGAGCAAAAATTGAGGCGGCCCGTTTTTTCGATTTCTTTTCATAATTTGTCCCTATGGATTTATGAAATTGCATTCGCGTCCATTCGGGGTCGTCCGGGAGTGAATCGGAGCTGAAACGAATGGAACTCGGTGTCCGAATAATCCTCGTAGGGGGTAGTACACGAGGTACGGAGCAAAAATTGAGGCGGCCCGTTTTTTCCATTTTTTCATAATTTGTCCCTATGGATTTATGAAATTGCATTCGCGTCCATTCGGGGTCGTCCGGGAGTGAATCGGAGCTGAAACGAATGGAACTCGGTGTCCGAATAATCCTCGTAGGGGGTAGTACACGAGGTGGAGCAAAAATTGAGGCGGCCCGTTTTTTCGATTTCTTTTCATAATTTGTCCCTATGGATTTATGAAATTGCATTCGCGTCCATTCGGGGTCGTCCGGGAGTGAATCGGAGCTGAAACGAATGGAACTCGGTGTCCGAATAATCCTCGTAGGGGGTAGTACACGAGGTCTGGAGCAAAAATTGAGGCGGCCCGTTTTTTCGATTTTTTCATAATTTGTCCCTATGGATTTATGAAATTGCATTCGCGTCCATTCGGGGTCGTCCGGGAGTGAATCGGAGCTGAAACGAATGGAACTCGGTGTCCGAATAATCCTCGTAGGGGGTAGTACACGAGGTCTGGAGCAAAAATTGAGGCGGCCCGTTTTTTCGATTTTTTTCATAATTTGTCCCTATGGATTTATGAAATTGCATTCGCGTCCATTCGGGGTCGTCCGGGAGTGAATCGGAGCTGAAACGAATGGAACTCGGTCCGAATAATCCTCGTAGGGGGTAGTACACGAGGTGGAGCAAAAATTGAGGCGGCCCGTTTTTTCGATTTCTTTTCATAATTTGTCCCTATGGATTTATGAAATTGCATTCGCGTCCATTCGGGGTCGTCCGGGAGTGAATCGGAGCTGAAACGAATGGAACTCGGTGTCCGAATAATCCTCGTAGGGGGTAGTACACGAGGTCGGAGCAAAAATTGAGGCGGCCCGTTTTTTCGTTTTTTCATAATTTGTCCCTATGGATTTATGAAATTGCATTCGCGTCCATTCGGGGTCGTCCGGGAGTGAATCGGAGCTGAAACGAATGGAACTCGGTTCCGAATAATCCTCGTAGGGGGTAGTACACGAGGTCGGAGCAAAAATTGAGGCGGCCCGTTTTTTCGATTTCTTTTCATAATTTGTCCCTATGGATTTATGAAATTGCATTCGCGTCCATTCGGGGTCGTCCGGGAGTGAATCGGAGCTGAAACGAATGGAACTCGGTGTCCGAATAATCCTCGTAGGGGGTAGTACAGGGGTGGAGCAAAAATTGAGGCGGCCCGTTTTTTCGATTTCTTTTCATAATTTGTCCCTATGGATTTATGAAATTGCATTCGCGTCCATTCGGGGTCGTCCGGGAGTGAATCGGAGCTGAAACGAATGGAACTCGGTGCCGAATAATCCTCGTAGGGGGTAGTACACGAGGTCTGGAGCAAAAATTGAGGCGGCCCTTTTTTCGATTTCTTTTCATAATTTGTCCCTATGGATTTATGAAATTGCATTCGCGTCCATTCGGGGTCGTCCGGGAGTGAATCGGAGCTGAAACGAATGGAACTCGGTGTCCGAATCCTCGTAGGGGGTAGTACACGAGGTCGGAGCAAAAATTGAGGCGGCCCGTTTTTTCGATTTTTTCATAATTTGTCCCTATGGATTTATGAAATTGCATTCGCGTCCATTCGGGGTCGTCCGGGAGTGAATCGGAGCTGAAACGAATGGAACTCGGTGTCCGAATAATCCTCGTAGGGGGTAGTACACGAGGTCGGAGCAAAAATTGAGGCGGCCCGTTTTTTCGATTTCTTTTCATAATTTGTCCCTATGGATTTATGAAATTGCATTCGCGTCCATTCGGGGTCGTCCGGGAGTGAATCGGAGCTGAAACGAATG
>NW_027420665.1:0-4114 GCF_009905375.1 Apium graveolens | reverse complement strand
CTCCAGACCTCGTGTACTACCCCCAACGAGGATTATTCGGAAAAACGAGTTCCCATTCGTTTCAGCTCCAATTCACATTCCGGACGACCCAACTGGATGCGAATGCAATTTCATAAATCCATAGGGAAAATTATGAAAAGAAATCAAAAAATGGGCCGCCTCAATTTTGCTCCAGACCTGTGACTACCCCTACGAGGATTATTCGGAAAACGAGTTCCATTCGTTTCAGCTCCGATTCACTCCCGGACGACCCGAATGGACGCGAATGCAATTTCATAAATCACAGGGACAAATTACGAAAAGAAATCAAAAAAAATGGGCCGCCTCAATTTTGCTCCCAGACCTCGTGTACTACCCCTACGAGGAATCAGAAACGAGTTCCTGTTTCAGCCATCACTCCGGGACGACCCCGAATGGACGCGAATGCAATTTCATAAATCCACAGGGACAAATACGAAAAGAAATCAAAAAATGGGCCGCCTCAATTTTTGCTCCAGACATCGTGTACTACCCTACGAGGAATATTCGGAAACCGAGTTCTATTCATTTCAGCTCCGATTCACTCCGGAGGACCCCGAATGGAGCGGAATGCAATTCAAATCCATAGGGACAAATTATGAAAAGAATCGAAAAAACCGGCCGCCTCAATTTTTTCTCCAGACCTGTGTACTACCCCTAACGAGGATATTCGGAAACGAGTTTATCGTTTCAGCTCCAATTCACTCCGGATGGACCCAACTGGATGCGAATGCAATTTCATAAATCCATAGGGATAAATTATGAAAAGAAATCGAAAAAAACGGGCCGCCTCAATTTTTGCTCCAGACCTGTGTACTACTCCATACGAAGATTATTCGGAAACCGATTTCGATTCGTTTCAGCTCCGATTCACTCCCGGACGACCCCGAATGGTCGCGAATGCAATTTCATAATCCATACGGACAAATTATGAAAAGAAATCAAAAAAAACGGGCCGCCTCAATTTTGCTCCAGACCGTTACTACCCATACGAAGATTATTCGGATATCGATTCGATTCGTTTCAGCTCCGATTCACTCCCGGACGACCCCGAATGGTCAGCGAATGCAATTTCATAAATCCGATAGGGACAATATCAAAAGAAATCAAAAAAATGGGACGCCGCCCCAATTTTTTCTCCAGACCTCGTGTACTACCAACCTACGAGGATTATTCGGAAACGAGTTACATTCGTTTCAGCTCCGATTCACTCCGGACGACCCCGACAGACGTGAATGCAATTTCATAAATCCATAGGGACAAATTATGAAAAGAATTAAAAAAACGGGCCCCTCAATTTTTGCTCCAGACCACGTGTACTACCCCCGACGAGGATTATTCGGAAATCGAGTTCCATTCGTTTCAGCTCCGATTCACTCCCGGACGACCGAATGGACGCGAATGCAATTTCATAAATCCATAGGGATATGAAAAGAATTCGAAAAAATACGGGCCTCAATTTTTGCTCCAGACCTCGTGTACCACCCCTACGAGGATTATTCGAAAAACGGTTCCATTCATTTCAGCTCCGATTCACTTCCGGACGACCCGAATGGACGTAATGTAATTTCAAAATCCACAGGGACAAATTACGAAAAGAAATTGAAAAAAAACGGGTCGCCTCAATTTTTGCTCCAGACCTCGTGTACTACCCCCAAGGATTATTCAGAAATCGAGTTCCATTCGTTTCAGCTCCGATTCACTTCCGGACGACCCGAATGGACGCGAATGCAAGTTCATAAATCCACAGGGACAAATACGAAAGAAATCGAAAAAATGGGCCGCCTCAATTTTTGCTCCAGACTCGTGTACTACCCCTACGAGGATTATTCGGAAACCGAGTTCCATTCGTTTCAGCTCCGATTCACTCCGGAGGACCCCGAATGGACGCGAATGCAATTTCATAAATCCATAGGGACAAATTATGAAAAGAAATGAAAAAACGGGCCGCCTCAATTTTGCCCAGACCTCGTGTACCCCCTACGAGGATTATTCGGAAAAGGAGTTCCATTCATTTCAGCTCCGATTCACTTCCGGACGACCCCGAATGGACGCGAATGCAATTTCATAAATCCACAGGGACAAATTACGAAAAGAAATCGAAAAAATGGGCCGCCTCAATTTTTGCTCCAGATATCGTGTACTACCCCTACGAGGAATATTCGGAAACCGAGTTCTATTCATTTCAGCTCCGATTCACCCCGGAGGACCCCGAATGGACGCGAATGCAATTTCATAAATCCATAGGGACAAATTATGGAAAGAAATCGAAAAAACGGGCCGCCTCAATTTTTTCTCCAGACCTCGTGTACTACCCCTAACGAGGATTATTCCGAAACCGAGTTCCATTCGTTTCAGCTCCAATTCACTTCTGGATGACCCCAACTGGATGTGAATGCAATTTCATAAATCCATAGGGATAAATTATGAAAAGAAATTGAAAAACGGACCGCCTCAATTTTGCTCCAGACCTCGTGTACTACTCCCTACGAAGATTATTCGGAAACCGATTTCGATTCGTTTCAGCTCCGATTCACTCCCGGACGACCCGAATGGTCGCGAATGCAATTTCATAAATCCATACGGACAAATTATGAAAAGAAATCAAAAAAAACGGGCCGCCTCAATTTTTGCTCCAGACCTCATGTACTACCCCATACGAAGATTATTCAGAAATCGATTCGATTCGTTTCAGCTCCGATTCACTCCTGGACGACCCCGAATGGTCGCGAATGCAATTTCATAAATCCATAGGGAAAATTATCAAAAGAAATCAAAAAATGGGCCGCCTCAATTTTTCTCCAGACCTCGTGTACTACCCACCTACGAGGATTATTCGGAAACCGAGTTACATTCGTTTCAGCTCCGATTCACTCCCGGACGACCTCGACAGGCGTGAATGCAATTTCATAAATCCATAGGGACAAATTATGAAAAGAAATTAAAAAACGGGCCCCTCAATTTTTGCTCCAGACCACGTGTACTACCCCTACGAGGATTATTCGGCAACGAGTTCCATTCATTTCAGCTCCGATTCACTCCCGGACGACCCCGAATGGACGCGAATGCAATTTCATAAATCCATAGGGATATGAAAAGAATTCGAAATATATGCCGCCTCAATTTTTGCTCCAGACCTCGTGTACCACCACCACTACGAGGATTATTCGAAAACGGGTTCCATTCATTTGAGCTCCGATTCACTTCCGGACGACCCTGAATGGACGTGAATGTAATTTCATAAATCCACAGGGACAAATTACGAAAAGAAATCGAAAAAACGGGCCGCCTCAATTTTTGCTCCAGACCTCGTGACTACCCCTACGAGGATTATTCAGAAATCGAGTTCCATTCGTTTCAGCTCCGATTCACTTCCGGATGACCCCAAATGGACGCGAATGCAAGTTCATAAATCCACAGGGAAATATAAAAAGAAAATCGAATGGCCGCCCAATAATTTTGCTCCAGACATCGTGTACTACCCCTACGAGGATTATCGGAAACGAGTTCTATTATTTCAGCTCCGATTCACTCCCGGAGGACCCCGAATGGACGCGAATGCAATTTCATAAATCCATAGGGACAAATTATGAAAAGAAATCAAAAAAACGGGCCACCTCAATTTTCTCCAGGCCTCGTGTACTACCCTCTAACGAGGATTATTCGGAAACAGAGTTCCATTCGTTTCAGCTCGATTCACTCCGACGACCCCAACTGAATGCGAATGCAATTTCATAAATCCATAGGGAGAAATTATGAAAGAAATCGAAAAAACGGGCCGCCTCAATTTTTACTCCAGACCTCGTGTACTACTCCCTACGAGATTATTCGGAAACCGATTTCGATTCGTTTCAGCTGATTCACTCCCGGACGCACCGAATGGTCGTGGATGCAATTGCATAAATCCATAGGGACAAATTATGAAAATATATCGAAAAAACGGGCCTCAATTTTTGCTCCAGACCTCGTGTACTACCCCCTACGAGGATTATTCGGAAACGAGTTCCATTCGTTTCAGCTCCGATTCACTTCCGGACGACCCCGAATGGACGCGAATGCAATTTCATAAATCACAGGGACAAATTACGAAAAGAAA
>NW_027420664.1:0-109017 GCF_009905375.1 Apium graveolens | reverse complement strand
ACCATCCACATAGAACCTCTGTTTCATTAACCTGTAGTTGGCGAATAATAGTAACCTCTGTTTCATTACCTGTAGAAAGTCATTGTTTTGCTTTAAACAGATGGAAAGGGTAAAGCTGTCGTGAAAGAACAAATGGACATGCAAGTAAGCCTTTTCGTGCAAGTATGTAAATTTATATAATGATAATATGCAGTACTCTTGTAAAGTTAACATCCTGCAATTGCTTTGAGAGTTTAAGTGTACCTAAAACTCGAACAGTACCGGAGCTGGTATGGGAGCTACAGACTCCATTAATATTTTTAGGCTTATCCAATGCCAATATTACTGACACTCAAGTTCAGAGCATTTCACAGTTTCTGCAGCATCGATTTTTATAAGCATTTTGAGTTCTGACATTGCATTGTCTAAAAAAAGATGTACATCTACATGCATATATAGTACTTTAGTAACAGAATTACAAAGCATAGATTCAGAAGTGCATTGCATTGTCGAACAAACAAAACATTCATCATGCACTATTCACGTTGCACATACTTGGGATTTGGCTTAGTTGCCCGTTGAGACAATCTAAGTTGCAATATATAATTGCAGATAATATTTATAATTATAATTTTAATCTAAGTTGCAATTGCAGGATGTTTCCACTTTAGATGGAAATTTATATAATGATAATATGCAGTACTCTTGTAAAGCATACATTTATAATTGACAATTATTTACTAACTTTATGCTTGAACTAATTACTAATCAATTTTGGCAATTATGGTATCACTCAGGTTTTCAAATTACAAATTTATGTTTCAATTATTAGTTATCTAAGTTACAGCAGCTATGATATCACTCAAGATTTTCTCTCCTTTTTCTCTCTCTTTTCTACCTATATATTAATTGATATGTATATCTCTTCCAATTACTTTTTTAGATATTAAAAGAAAAACAAAACAATGCTCTATCATATGAAGTTGTACTGTAACATTTTCATGCTTTTATATGTGGTAGGAGTGATTACCTACACTGTACTAAGATACCTATAGAGTTACAACCTTAAATAACTTAATATCTTTATTAGAGTTGAACATGTATTGTAATGTCAGGAGGGTGATATGTCGCGAGCCTCTCTTCCACCAACATTGATCGTTCTCTCCTCGGATACCCAAAGGTTTGTTACCCTTAGGCCTTCATATGATTCCAAATTTTTATCTGAAGAAAAATGTAAGGGAATATCCAAATTAGTTCTGTCATTCTTTTTTATAATTAGTGTTACAAATTAGTTGTAGGCCGAAAGAAATGACAATAGCAGAAGTGCTATTTTTTTGCTAAATTAAGAGATGTATTAGAAAAGAGAATATACAAGGGAGATCTCCCATGCTCTATAACCAATTCTCGAGATAGAAAGCAAACTATAAGCTGATTACATCAAAATAAGATGAGGCCTATTATATACTACTCTAGAGAACCAAGTTGAGCTGTTAAGCCTGGTTTAACATCAACTAGAATACAATCTATAGGCTTCATTGGGCCAAAAATTCCTTTGTCATGGGCTCGGCATGTTAAAAATAAATAATATTTTTGACTATTAATATAATAGAATTGTGTGGAAGTCTCTGAAATATCGTGATACATGTATTAGTATCTTGGTATGTATTAGTATTTTTCTATGTTCATGTATTGTGTAGGTACATATAATCTCTGATACATGTATCTTGGTCAAGTGATGTCTATTGGAGTCTAAAGTTATCTAGATCTTTCTATGGAGTCCTATATAAAGCCTTGTACCAAGTCATTTGTAATCAAGTAATTTTTCAAGTAATACATTTCTTCTCCTAAATTGTCTTGAGTGAGTTTGAGTGAGATCCTTTCTTCCAACAAAGTGGTATCAAGAGCCAAAAATTCTACTTCTACTTGTCTTCAAAAGAATGCTTGTGTGGGTGTAAAGAAGAAGAATCATGGAAATTGGAATGTCTCAATGGCAAATGCCAAGTTCACCAAAGATAATTATGAGAATTGGTGCATTCGTATGAAGGCGATCATTGGAGCAAATTGATGTGTGGGAAATTATGGAGAAAAGGATTGGAGGTGCCCGAAAATGAAGCAAATTTGAATCAAGTTCAAAAAGCTCAACTTCAGCCCAAAGAAAGAATGATCAAAAGGCGATCATGATCATTCATCAATGTTTGGAATGATTCATGTACAAAAAGTGACTTCCGCAATAACGTCAAAGAAAGTTTGGGATACTCTCAAATCTTCTTTTAGTGGCGATATTAAAGTAAAGAGAGTTCGGCTACAAACACTTCGTGGCGAGTTTGAGGCTTTGCGAATGAAGGAATCCGAATCAATCTCATATTATTTTTCAAGGGTCTTGACCGTTGTCAATCAAATGAAAAGCAATGGAGAAGAGGTAAGTGATGTTCGTGTTATTGAAAAAGTTCTTCGTTCACTTGACTCTAAATTTGATTACAAAGTTGTGGCAATTGAGGAGGCTAAAGATAACAAGCCCATGAAGAAAAAATGTTAAAGAAGGAGCCAATTGAACAAGCCTTACAATCAAAGTTATCTTTTAAAGATAATGATGGAAGGTATATGAGGAACCAAAGAGGTCTTGGACAAGGACGTGGAAGAGGATTTCTATATGGACAAAGAAGAGGTCGTGGCCAACAAAGGGAGGAAAGTCAAAAGTATGAAAGATTGTACGAGACAAGAAATTCAAGAGGCCGTGGAAGAGGAAGAGTTACACCAAGGTATGGCAAGTCAAATGTTAAATGCTATAATTATCAAAAATTTGGTCACTATGCTTCCGAGTGTCACACTTCAAAAAATCAAGTGGAGGAGAAAGCTAATTTTGTTGAAGATAAAGGCAATGTTGATGAACCCACTTTATTTCTAGCGCATAAAGGAGAAGTAAATTGTGAAGATAATTTGTGGTATCTTGATAGCGGCGCAAGTTATCATATGTGTGGCAGTAAAAATTTGTTCGTGGATCTTGATGAGAAAGTGAATGGAAAAGTTACTTTTGGAGACTCTTCGGGAGTGCCCATCAAAGGCAAAGGTAACATCTTAATTCGCTTGAAAAATGGAGATCATAATTTATTTCAAGTATTTATTATGTGCCTAGCATGAAAAATAATATCTTGAGTTTGGGGCAACTAATGGAGAAAGGCTATACCATCACCATGAAAGATGGATTTCTCAATTGAGAGATTCTAATGATAATTTAATTGCAAAGGTGCATATGACGAAGAATCGTATGTTTATTCTCAAATTCAAAATGATGTTGCAAAATGTCTTAAGGCTTGTGTTGGAGATTCTTCTTGGCTTTGGCATCTTAGGTTTGGGAACTTGAACTTTGATGGACTAAATTCACTATCAAGAAGCATATGGTGAATGGATTGCCTCACATCAACCATCCAAACCAAATTTGTGAAGGATGTCTTTTCGGAAAACAATCAAGAAAGAGCTTTCCAAAGGAATCTATGTCAGAGCAAAGGAGCCACTTGAACTCATTCACTCCGATGTATGTGGGCCTTTTAATCCTCCATCTTTTAGTAAGAATTGCTATTTCTTGTTATTCATTGATGATTTAGCCGCAAGACATGGGTGTACTTTCTCAAAGAGAAGTCTCAAGTTTTTGAATGCTTCAAAAAGTTCAAAGCCCAAGTTGAAAAAGAGACCAAGTATCAAATAAAAGCCATTCGTTCGGATCGAGGAGGTGAATTCAATTCAAAGGAGTTCTTGCAATTTTGTGAAGCTCATGGTATTAGACGACCCGCAACGGTTCCAAGATCACCGCAACAAAATGGAGTCGCCGAAAGAAAAAATAGGAGCATTCTTAACATGGCTCGAAGCATGCTAAAGAGCAAGAATATGCCTAAGGAATTTTGGGCCGAAGCGGTAGATTGTGCCGTCTACTTGTCAAATAGATGTCCCACGAGAAGTGTTAAAGACATAACATCGCAACAAGCATGGAAAGGAAAGAGACCATCTATTGCTCACTTAAGAGTTTTTGGAAGCATAGCTTATGCACACGTCGATGATGAGCTAAGAACAAAGTTGGATTATAAGAGTGAAAAGTATGTGTTTGTTGGCTATGATGCAAGAGCAAAGGGGTAGAAACTTTACAACCCCATCAATGGAAAGATTGTTATTAGTCGAGATGTTGTATTTGACGAAGAGAGCTCATGGAATTAGAGCAACACATAAGAAGATTATAATTTCTTCCATTTATTGATGAAGAAAGTGAAGAAAATATCACTCCTCCCACATCACCACGAGCAACAAGTAATGGACAAACTCCTTTATCTTTTTCAAGTGATGATGAGGAGACACCACCAAGACGTTATAGAAGTCTTGGAGAAATATACGATGAAACGGAAGAGGTTCCCGCTATTTCCAAATTAACACTTCTTTGTCTTCTAGCGGAAACCGAACCAACAAGCTTCAAAGAAGCCGTGCAAGATGAAAGGTGGAAGAAAGCAATGGACGACGAGATTGAGTCTATAAAGAAGAATGACACATGGGAGTTAGCAACACTTCCAAAAGGACAAAAAGCTATTGGTGTAAAGTGGATTTATAAGGTGAAGAAGAATGCCCAAGGTAAGGTGGAAAAATATAAGGCAAGATTGGTGGCCAAAGGCTACAATCAAAGACATGGAGTTGATTATGACGAAGTTTTTTCCCCGGTTGCAAGAATGGAGACTATAAGGCTAATCATCTCATTAGCGGCTCAAAATGGATGGAAAATTCATCAAATGGATGTGAAGTCCGCTTTCTTGAATGGTGTTCTTGAAGAAACCGTGTATGTGGAGCAACCATTGGGATACATCGTAAAAGGACAAGAAGGAAAAGTCTTAAAGTTAAAGAAGGCCTTGTACGGATTGAAACAAGCGCCGAGGGCTTGGAATAATAGACTTGACAAATACTTTCAAGCTCAAGGATTTTACAAGTGTCCTCATGAACATGCTCTATATGCCAAGGTTGCTAAAAATGGAGAATTTCTTCTTGCGTGCTTGTATGTGGATGATTTAATATTCACGGAAAATAGTCCAAGTATGTTTGAGAAATTTAAACAAGACATGACAAGAGAATTTGAGATGACCGATATTGGGCTTATGTCATATTATCTTGGCATTGAAGTAAAGCAAATGGATGATGGAATACTAATATCACAAGGAAGCTATACAAGGGAGATTTTGAAGAAATTCAAGATGGAAAATTGTCAAGCCGTAAGCACCCCCATTGAATGTGGAACGAAGTTGTCGAAATTTGAAGAATGTGAGAAGGTTGATCCTACATATTTCAAAAGTCTTGTGGGAAGTTTGAGATATTTGACATGCACGAGGCCCAACATACTCAATAGTGTTGGACTTATTAGTTGCTATATGGAGGCTCCAACAACAACACACATGAAGGCGGCCAAGAGAATTCTTCATTATCTCAAAGGCACAATGGATTATGGATTGTTGTATCATTACTCAAATGAGTTCAAACTTGTTGGTTATTGTGATAGTGATTGAGCCGGTGACATTGATGATCGAAAGAGTACCACCGGATATGTATTCTTTATTGGTGACACATCTTTTTCATGGAGTTCAAAGAAATAACCCATTGTTACCCTGTCCACTTGTGAGGCGGAGTATGTGGCGGCGTGTTCTTGTGTTTGTCAAGCTATATGGCTAAGGAGAGTTTTGGAAGAGCTCCACATGCCACAAAATGAGTCCACGGAAGTATTGGTTGATAACAAGTCGACAATAGCTTCGGCCAAAAATCCGGTCTTTCATGAACGGTGCAAGCACATTGATACAAAATATCACTTTATTCGGGAATGTATCGAAATGCGTGAATTGGAGTTGAATTATGTGAAGTTCCAAGATCAAATTAGTAACATATTTACAAAGCCTCTCAAAAGTGACGCCTTCATCCGAAGTCTACTTGGGATAGTCAAAATTAAGGAGGGGTGTTAAAAATAAATAATATATTTTTGACTATTAAAATAATAGAATTGTGTGGAAGTCTCTGGAATAATCTTGGTACATGTATTACTATCTTGGTACATGTATTAGTATTTTTCTATGTTCAATGTATTGGTGTAGGTATATATAATCTCTACATACATGTATCTTGGTCAAGTGATGTCTATTGGAGTATAAGAGTTATCTAGATCTTTCTATGGAGTCCTATATAAAGCCTTGTACCAAGTCATTTGTAATCAAGTAATTTTTTTTTCAAGTAATACATTTCTTCTCCTAAATTGTCTTGAGTAGGTTTGAGTGAGATCCTTTCTTCCAACATTTCTTTCTTGCCATAGCTGGCAAAAAAAAAACCTGGATGAAACCAAGAGCTACACTACTCTTGGCTTTGTCCTGAATATGCAGCATGTGGTTGAGAACTTCCAACCAGGTGTCGCCAACAATTGATAGATCTAACTTATACAACAAGTCAGGGGGAACAAAACGACTATAGTGGCAGAGCAGAAATAAGTGATTATCAGTCTCATTTACTGCATAAAACAATGATAATTTCATTACGTATCAAGATATGATAATCAAGCAGGAAGATATAATCATCAACTGCATCATGAAACTTCATTCACTTTATTTTACAACAATCAACTGAATCCAAATTTGACAACAACGAACCAAAGCCTCTACCAAAAAATCAAAAACCAACTTCACTAAAACCCAAAGTAACTAAAGAATATGCATCACAGCCTTTGTGCTGATATGGGCAGCTTGTAGTTGAAAAATTACGACCCCTTTATTTTTCTTATAATAAAGTTTCCATTTGTTTTATAGGCTCAACACTCTCTTCATGAAACTGTCTTTTATTATTGCTAAACTGATCTAATTGATTCTGCATAGCGAACAAGATCCAGAAGAGATGAAAAGAGAGAAAAGAAAAATCGCATCTCGTGAATACAGAAAAAGAAAAAAGGTATGCCTAATACATGTTCTACTGTATGTTTTTAACGTCTACTACTATAAGATTCATAACCATATTTTATACCAGAACCATGTCGAGGAACTTAAAGAACGTTGTCATTCTCTTAATCTTGAAAACAAGTCTCTTACAATAGAGAATCAGCAACTAAAAGAAAAGCTCAACAAAATTGAAACTGATTTGGCTCTCGTCAAGGTATTTCTTTAGTTTGTTTATCTTCCTTCAGGTCACTTGCTTACATATAATATTTAGGCCGTCTGAGAAAACTAACCATTATTGTTGTAGGAGGTGTAGAATTTTAACTGATTATTTATATATAAGTATATATCTGTATACTTCTCACTAGTAAAACACAAATCACACACACAGATTTTCACACCAAAAGATCTACTTTTCTTTAATCAATGATACAATATATATAGAAATGAACTAAGGTAGTGGTAGCTATAAATCAGGAAAACTAGTAATGGGCCTAACAACTCCTACTAATCCCTTACCACTTATTATGAGTCCTACAATTTCTCCACTAACAGCATGACCAAGTCATCAACTCAACAAATCAAATAAGAAAACATTATTAATTTACTACAAATAAAAATAAGTTTAAGATAATTTTTCAACAATCTCCCCTGTAATCTTAAACTTACCTGAACAAAATTTATGAAGCACTTCTCTTCATTTTATTCATTTTATGATGCACTTCTCACCACCATCTCTTCATTTTGTGATGTACTTCTCACCACTATCAAGTTTGAGGCACTTCTCAACAAAAATAATTTTTTTGTTGATGCACTTCTCATCAACGTCATTTTTGTTTGCTGAAGCACTTCTCTCCTGGTGCACATAATCACCCACACTTCTAAAACAAAATTTCTTTCATAACCACTTGTGCCATGTTATCTTTCTCATTATTTTCACTGCTAAATTTTCTCCTTAATTTTTTTATCATGCTTCTCTTTCTTCTGCCCATGCTTCTCTCTAGTAGACTTTTTTCTTGATACCTCATTAAATATAAATTGATAAATTTTTTGATGCCATTAAATATGATAAATAAATACTTAACATATGTATATATAGGTGTATATTTTAAAATATCTCACAAAGCCCTAGATCATGACGCTCGGATACTAAGTGTAGAATTTTAATGATTATTTATACATAAGTATATATCTGTATACTTCTCACTAGTAAAACACAAATCACACACACAGATTTGCACACCAAAAAATCTACTTTTCTTTAATCAATGATACAATATATATAGAAAGGAACTAAGGTACTGGTAGCTATAAATCACGAAAACTAGTAATGGGCCTAACAACTCCTACTAATCCCCCGCCACTTATTATGAGTCCTACAATTTTTTCACTAACAGCATGACTAAGTCATCAACTGAACAAATCAAATAAGAAAACATTATTAATTTACTACAAATAAAATAAGTTTAAGATTATTTTTCAACAGGAGGACCATCATTACAATTCTTCTAAAAATTTGAGATGAAAATGTTATTAACTTGTTACATGGTCTAGATCATGATGACTACAGATAATATAATGATAACTATATATATATATATAGTATCACATTTGATTTTGTAAATGAGAAGATGACCTTTTATTAGTTGTTGTGGCACACCTTTGCCCATCCACACAACTTCATCCGTCCATGAGACCATGATTATATAAAGTTTGATGCCTTAAATGATTAGTGTCAAAATTAGGGTACACTTCTGCAATATAAAATTTTATTTCTGCCCCAGCTAATATTATTACATAATTAAGATAAATTCATAGAACAAACATGCGTGTGCACGTTCTCCTGCTTGTCATACTGAATCTCACATGAATTACTAACAATGCATGGCAGGATAAGCAAATTCAGGCCATGAAGATTTTGACTAGTGGTTTGCGCAAGTTGGGGGACTAGTGCAGGATAAGCTAAATTTATTGTAGCTTTCAAGTGTTGCTTTATGTAATT
This sequence comes from Apium graveolens, assembly GCF_009905375.1. NCBI lineage: Eukaryota > Viridiplantae > Streptophyta > Magnoliopsida > Apiales > Apiaceae > Apium > Apium graveolens. Next base: position 100,104 of record NW_027420664.1, on the reverse strand, counting down.
GACCGTGTCTTACAATTAAATGTGTTTTAAGTTTTTGTTGGATCATTATGACATATACCCAGAGTTTGGTCTGGTGAAATACTCTTAACTAGAGAATTAATTGATTAAGAGAATTATTATTAGTCATTCAAAATTTTCTGCATTAGTAGGAGGGTGATTGTCAGTCCACACTTCCATTGTTTAATATCTTTTTATATATGCTTTGTTCAGAACCAAGCTTAGGAAATGCAGAATTTCTATTTTGACAGTATTATTAGATGCTTTGTCAGCAATGTATTTAACTTTGATACTCTTCTAGTTGTGTCTCTGCAAATTGGTTATTCATACCGTTGATGATGAATGGCTACTTATGTTCAAAATTACTAATAATGACATTCAAGATAATGAGAGTAGGGACGAGAAAAATAAATTACATGAAAGGTTGTGATTCTTGTGGAGGTCAAGCATTTTTTCCAAAGAAAACTTTACTCAGTATGTGGCAACAAATCTTGACGCTTCTCTTGTCACTTCTTTCCAACCATGTTCCTGACACAAGAAGCTTATTTTGTAAAATAGAAGAAAATAACGGCATTGAGAATGACTGTTAAGTCAGATTCTGATGAAGATGACACTACAACTCTAAATTCAAAGCTAAATATTAATAAAGTTGCAGATAATGACGCAAGTAAGGAGGTCACTGCATCTGGACTTTTGTCAAAGAGGAAAAGGATATTGCTCAAGGTGCAAATGACTATACATTACTCTCCTACACAGTCTACTTTTATATAGAACATGAATCATCAGGAGCTATTCCTCTAAAGGAGGCCAATACAGATAAAGATGCTTCTATTCCTGATGTTGGTGGAATTCTTGACAAGTCAATATCTAGTCTTGATGCTGGTCAACCTGGTACTGACAATTTGAAAAGGAAGATAAAAGATAAAGTTGTATATTACAGAAAGAAATCAAGATATCAATCTCCACAGAAAGGTTACAACATACAAGAAGTTGAATCTCAAAGGGATTCAACGGGTGCTAATGACCTTATCACATAAGACCGAGCTTCTCAAAGTGAAGGTTCACACACTGCTATTGGAAGGACAATTCCATGACACTGCTGAAGGAGGTTCTGAATAAGTGGAATTTGATATTATACCACACACAAAGGATAAAGAAGCTCATCACGATCATAGAGCTGAGTTTGATACTTTATTGAATGATTCAATATTTACGATAACCCAAAAAGAACCCTTAGTTCAAAGGGTTGAAGAAGCTTCAAAGCGTCATGCCCTACAAGAACGATCAAGTCAAAGTCTTGATGAATGCACCACTACGACTCCCGATGATGCTGCATATGCTAACACTTCAATATTTCTTGATCCTAAGGTTGAAATGGTTGCTGCAAAGAAGAATACTATTGTTATTCTTGTAACTCCTCTAATATCCATTCATATGGATTCTTCTGTTGAAGGTACATATCTAATTAGTACTATTATTTTATCTGCTATTATGACTAAAAATAGACCCTTGTGTGAGGATACCCCTATTTATATAACTGTAGACCACTCTTTCTGGCCCTATCTTATTTCTTCATTTGGGAGTGATTTGAGCCTTTAAAGTGGGAGTTTGGGAAAATAATTAGTGAAAAATTAAGAAACTGAGAGATCGTCTTTTATGCTGGAAAAATGAGAGGTAGACTTGAGAGCGAAGTCTGGGACTTTTAGTGCCTTAAATATTGCTATTGAAAAGTGATATATGTGTGAGAAATGATGAGATTGTTTTAAAATAATAAATAGATTTAAGGGTCTTTCTATTTCATCTACACATCAGGATAAGAAAATTATCAAATCTAAAGTTGACCTAAAACTTAAGGGTGTAGTAGAACAGTTCTCTCATAATGATGATCCTGACATGCATGCCACATCCTAGTGATGTTGCTGATAATAATGGTGATGATAATGATGTTGCAGGTAATATAGATGAGATTCTTATTAGAAGTTGTCCCACATCATTTGTGGGAGGGGAAGATGACTAGAATATAAGCATCCAGATAACTCTATTATTATGAGATCTTTTGGGAGGTACCCAAAAACAAATAAGTGCGGGCGCGGCCCAGAGCAGACAATATCATACCAATATGGAGTTAGGCCTGCTCAGCAAAAGCCCAACAAGTGGTATCAGAGCTTCAAGTTGTAACGGTCCATAACAATCTCAGAAGGGTTCCCAAATAGGCCTAGGGAAAGACAGATGGGCTAACCCAATATAGGCTTAAGGAAAAGGCAGGTGGACCTTCCAGTATGGGCCAATGGGGAGGCAGAAGGCCAGAAGGCAGGTGTCGGGCCCGATATGTGAAGGGGGAGATTATTGGGAGTTGTACCATATTGTTTGTGGGAGGGGCAGATGACTAGAATATAAGTAGTTAGATAAATCTATTAGTATGAGCCCTTTTGGGAGGTGCCCAAAACAAATTCTTTCGGGATCGGCCCAGAGCGGACAATATTATACTAATGTGGAGTTAGGCCTACTCAGCAAAAGCCCAACAATTCTAAAATCTATGATCAAAGCCTCTAAAGCTTATATATTTCGATTCTCTCATCTTGCCTTGATGTTGTATTGAAGATATTAAGACAACATGAATGGAACAATTCATGGAGATTGTCGAGTGAAAATATCTCTTATCAAGTTGTACATGTTCATGCTGATCTGACTCCCAATGCACTTTCAAATCCAGATATGCAAACTATTCTAGATGCTACTACCACTATGCTATAAATGGGCTACTATAATGCAAGTGTTAAAAGCTTAACATTAGTTAACAAATTATTGTTCTATAGTAACACCTCTCAATTAGTGTTACAATAGCGATAAAGCTAATGTTGCAGAAAAATGTAACACCAATACCGTGTATCACATTAGTTACTTTTTAATTTTGAAAAATTGAAGTGAATATATTTTCATAAAACTTGTATTAAAATTATATTTTGTATAATTAATTAATCATGCATGAAAAGTATAATATAATACATATATATTATTAATTTATCATTCAAAATTTTCTATTTGTGTTCCTCAATATAGTATATATGATAAATTATCTAACAATATCATTCATTAATTTTATATGACCAAACACATCAAAAATGTGTCCCACAAAAAGTTTATGTTCATGTTCGCAATAATTTCTCATTTTTATTTACACAACTTCTAAATATATTTATCACTAACTTCTCGTTGCCATCAATCAAGTAATTCATTTTTTTTGTGATAAAAATATTAATGAACTCAAGTTTTAGGGAAACTAATTATTACAAATAGTAATATCCAATATCAATTAATTTCATATTTATAAAATTATAAAATAATAGTATTGTACTATTATGTATAATATACATCACATTCACACAAATATTTATAATATTAGAGTACCATTTATTCAAATCATACATAATAAGTAAAACTTTCTAGCATATGCTTAAGTTTATCATTTTTGGTAGAGCTTGAATGAAGTGATGACTTCAAGCCCCTTAATAAATTTCTCCAACTCTTCACCACTCAAGACTTCTTCTTCTGTGGATGATCCTCTCATCTGCTACATTCAAATCCATGCTCGTTAATCACCTTGCCAAAGCTAACAATATTTTACTCTAAGTTAAGAGTCCGTACATCTCGATCCAGTTTTTCCTGTCGGCCTGCAAGTTCTGAGCTATTCCTCTAAACAAGGCCAATATAGATAGAGATGCCTCTATTCCTGATGTTGGTGGAATTCTTGACAAGTCATCAGCTAAGTCATTATCTAGTCTTGATACTGGTCAAGCTGGTACTGACAATTTGAAAACGAAAACAGAAGATAAAATTGTATATTACAGAAATAAATCAAGGTATCAATCTTCACAGAAAGGTTACAGCACACAAGAAGTTGAATCTCAAAGGGATTCAACAGGCGTTAATGACCTTGTCACAAAAGAACCACCTTCTCAAAGTGAAGGTTCACACACTACTACTGGAAGGACAATTCCCTGACACTGCTCAAGGAGGTTCTGAAAAAATGAAATTTAATATTGTACCGCACACAAAGGATAAAGAAGCTCATCAGGAGCATATAGCTGAGTTCGATGCAATATTGAATGATTCAATATTTGCGATAAGCCAACAAGAACTCTCAGCTTAAAGGGTTATATAAGCTTCATTCCCCACAAGAACGATCAGGTCAAAGTCTTGATGAAGGCACCACTACGACTCCCGATGATGCTGCATATGCTGACACTTCAATATTTCTTGATCTTCAGGTTCAAGTGGTTGATGCAAAGAAGAATGCTAGTGTTATTCTTGTAACTCCTCTAATATCCATTCATATGGATTCTTCTTTTGAAGGTACATATTTATTTGTACTATTATTTTATATTCTAGTATGGCTAAAAATAGACCCTTGTGTGAGGATACCCTTATTTATATGACTGTAGACCACTCTTTCCGGCCCTCTCTAATTTTTTCATTTGGGAGTGATTTGAGCCTTTCAAGTGGGAATGTGGGAAACAATTAGTGAAAAATTAAGAAACTGAGAGGCCGTCTTTTATGCTGGAAAAATGAGAGGTAGATTTGAGAGAGAAGTCAGGGACTTCTAGTGCCTTAAATATTGCTTTTGAAAAGTGATATATGTGTGAGAAGTGATGAGATCGCTTTAAAATAATAAAGAGATTTAAGGGTCTTTCTGTTTCAGCTACACATTAGGATAAAGAATTTCCAAATCTATAGTTGACTAAAAATTTAAGGGTGTAGTATAACATTTCTCTCATGATGATGATCCTGACAAGCATGCCACATCCTAGTGATATTGATGATAATATTGATGATGATAATGATATTGCAGGTAATATAGATGAGATTCTTATTAGAAATTGTCCCACATCATTTATGGGAGTGGCAGATAATAAGAATATAAGCAGCCAAATAACTCCATTAGTATGAGGCCTTTTGGGAGGTGCCCAAAAACAAATCCGTGCAGGCTCGGCCCAGAGTGGAAAATATCATACTAATGTGGAGTTAGGCCTGCTCAGTAAAAGCCCAACAAGTGGTATTAGAGCTTGAGATTGTAACGGTCCAAAACAATCTCAGACGGAATCCCAGATAGGCCTAGGGAAAGGCAGATGGGCTAACCCCATATGGGCTCAAGGAAAAGGCAGGTGGACCTTCCAGTATGGGCCAAGGGGGAGGCAGAAAGCTAAAAGAATTCCAGTATGGGTCAAGGGGGATCCAGATCACACAATCAGCAGGAAAAATCGACAGGTGCTGGGCTCGATATTTGAAGGGTGAGATTGTCAGGAGTTATCCCACATCATTTGTGGGAGGGGCAGATGACTAGAATATAAGCAGCCAGATAACTGCATTAGTATGAGGCCTTTTGGGAGGTGCCCAAAAACAAATCCGTGCGGGCTCGGCCTAGAGCGGACAATATCATATTAATGTGGAGTTAGGCCTTCTAAGAAAAAGCCCAACAATTCTAAAATCTATGATCAAAGCCTCTAAAGCTTATATATTTCGATTCTCTCATCTTGCCTTGATGTTGAATTGAAGATATTAAGACAACATGAATGTACCAATTCTTGAAGATTATTGAGAAAAAATATCTCTTATCAAGTTGCACATGTTCATGTTGTTGCTCTTAAAGCTACTACCAATATGCCATAAGTGGGATACTATAATGTCAGTGTTACAAGCAATGTTACATTAGTTAAAAAATTATTATTCTATTGTAACCCCTCTTAATTAGTGTTACAATAGCGATAAAGCTAATGTTGAAGAAAACTGTAACACCAATACCGTGTATCACATTAGTTACTTTTTAATTTTAAAAATATTGAAATGAATATATTATCATAAAAATTGTATTACAATTATATTTTGTATTATTAATTAATCATGCATGAAATGTATAATATAATACATAGATATTATAAAATCATCATTCAAATTTTTCTATCGGTGTTCCTCAATATAATATTTATGATAAATTATCTAACAATATCATTCATTAATTTAATATGACCAAACACATCAAAAATGTGTCCCACAAAAAAATTATGTTCATGTTCGTCGTAATTTCTCATTATTATTCGCACAACTTCTAAATATATTTATCAGTAACTTCTCGTTGCCATCAATCAAATAATTCATTATTGTGATAAAAAAAGTAATGAACTCAAGTTTTAGTGTAACTAATTATTAGTAACATCCAATATCAATTAATTTTAAATTTATAAAATCATAAAATACTAGTATTGTACTATTATGTATAATATACATCAGTTCACAAAAATATTTATAATAATTAGAGTACCATTAATTCAAATCATACATAATTCGTAAAACATTCTAGCATATGCTTAAGTTTAGCATCTTTGGTAGAGCTTGAATAAAGTGATGACTTCAAGCCCCTTAATAACTTTCTCGAAGTCTTTACCGCTCAAGACTTTTTCTTCTTTTGTTGATCCTCTGATCTGCGGACATTCAAATCCATGCTCGTTAAACACCTTGCTAAATATATTTAACTCTAACTCAATAGTCCGTACGTCCCGATTCAGTTTTTCCTTCCAGCCTGCAAGTTGTGAGTTCCCCTTCCGATTCTCCAATTGCGTATGTGAAACAATAACCACAGCATTTCCTGGAAAATTTCGAGGCTTAATCTTGAAAGATGCATATGCCGCAGGATAGCCCATCCTAGGAACAGTGTGTGACTGATGTGATTTGATGATAACATCACATCTCAGGATTCTTAGTTCGATATCAGCTTCATCTACTCCTTGCATCGCCACATATGGGTTCTGCATTGTCTATAATTTAGCGGAGACATGTATGAGATTTATCCATGAATGAAAATGGAGATGTTTTTTTAAGACATTGACATGTTGAAACTAATACATATGCCTTATTTATATGAAATTTAGGGGTACAATAAATTGGAATTAACAGGATATGCTAGATTACAAAGATTCAATTTGGATTTTTGACTTTGACTTAATTTAGTAAAATCCATGGACGTCATGGAAATTAAAACGTCTTTTAGAATATTAAGATATTATGATATATTGGGTCAAAAAAGAAACATCTTAATATTTGACTAAAATTCTATATTATCCTTTAAACGTATTAAACATGTATGAAACTAATACATAATTGTCGATTTATATGAAATTTAGGGGTATAATAAAATTGAGATTGTGAGCATATATGTTTCAAAGATCGATTTTGATTTTGAATTTATTCAATGAAATCCATGGATGTTTAAAAATTAAAATGTCTTCTAAGATAGTAAGATATTAGGAGATATTAGGATATATTTAGTCAAAAAAGAAATATGGCGGGATTTGACTAAGATTGTAAGATACTATCCTAGGAGATATTTAGTCACAAAAGAAAGATATCCTCGATTAAAACGTCTTCTAAGATTAAAACGTCTTATAAGATTCTAACATATTAGGATATATTTATTGAGAGATATTCATATTTCAATGAGAACACTTAATTAATAAATAATAAAATTTAATTCTAGCCAGTCATACATATCTATGTATATTAATCCAATATATGATTTATATTCATTTTCCACAACTCTTTAATTCTATCCAAATTTTCATAAACCACAATCATCTCTTTTTTTTTTTTTGCCAAGCAATCATCTCTTTTCTACTTGAACAACGATTGCCCACAACCATCCACTACCACATACAACCATGAACTTTAGCCACCAATATCATTACGTAGATAATAAATTTATTTTAAAAAATAACTACATTCAAAGTTCAAATCATTGCATGACCACTTTTTCCATCCATTTCTTTCCACTCAATATCATATGCCAACACCAAAAACTATATGTAAACCACCTGATTTAAGAAAATTATCACAATCATACACACTTACTAAAATCAAACTGTCACAAATTCCATATATTTAAATATCACAGGAACGACTACTTAGCTACCACTTTTCACCACGTATCCACCATCACAATAACCAGTGGCATCACTAACTACATACCATCACCATATCTAGATAATCAAATATAAGCCGGAATGACCATAAAAATCACAAAACTAGATAGAACTTGAAAGTAAATAATGTGTGCATAAAAGAAACCAAAGACATAAAAGCAACTTCAAAGAAATAAATAATTTATCGATGAAACATGCAGTGGTGAATAACATAACATAATATATCTAAAAAATTTGTCATGCAATATTAAATTCGAATTTCCTATTTATTAAATTAATTAAGTCACACTTAATTAATAACAAATAATTCAAATTACTTACATTTTATTTAAGTCCGAATTTAAATTAAATAATCCTTCAATCATTCTTTGTGCGACCCTTTAGGTTATTGTTACGTTGGCAACAATTTTAAATCTAATTTCAAATCATAAACAATGAGCGGCATCTAGTTATACATCATTGTTACCCAAGTATTAATAATTAAATCGGTGATCAATTAAACCTTTCGTGAATAATGTACAATGTAATATAATCCCTTTAGCCTTATATTATAGATCAAACTCGAGGCATGCATTGTGTCATCCTCTGTTAACGTTCAATCCTTCTTTCCTTGATCAATGAGTAAACTATTAAACAAATCAGTATTTGAGCACGACCATGCATTTTATAGTCTTATTCAATCAAGAGGCCAATAATATCACTCCTTTAATACATGAGCGCTAAATCCCATCTAGATCATTCATATTTCTCATACGATTCATAATGTACCCAATCTCTACTTTTATTATTACCCAGTCAAGGATAACTTTCAATAGTATCAAAGTATATTAATTCTCGTATAGAAATATAATGATTTCAAGTCAAAGGACCAACACTGTGAGATTAACTTATGACACTATAAACATGTAGTATCTCACAACGGGTCAATCCAGCACCATATATAATATGTGTACTAAAATTAATAATAATGATATTACAAAGGAAAAATGGGTAATTTTATATCTATATCTTATATTCTTATACTTTATATCATTAAGATTAATAATTATGGGTAGGTGGTTCTGTGCACGAGTAAAACGCCAGTGAAAATAATACTACTTGTTTATATCTATCTCATTAGGTATGTTTTACTAGTGTATAATATTAATACTCAGGTGCAATATTTTTTTACATTATAGTAACAAAATATTTTGTTAAAATTAAACAAATAGAGAAGGCTTACCGTCAAAAGGTATCTCACAAAATTAAGGTGGATAAACAAATTATGAATGAGGTTAGCTTTTTTCCAAACGTATGTATCTTTTATACAGAGAATTTTTAAAGTATGTCTCAACTATATTTTTTAGTTTTCCTAATAATAAATATTAAAAGTATTATCTCATTATAACTAGGCAAGTTTACATACATGATTTAATGACAAACAACAATATATCACCTCCACCTGACGGTAAAATAAATATTAAAACTTGATCACTTATGAACAATTGGCTGGGTTAGTGTATTACTATCCAGAGCAACTGTTGGTTAAGTCACTTTTGGTTTTCAAAATTCTCATGATATATATAGGGGCTATTCTAATAGAAACCATTTTAGAATAGAAACTAGAAACCAAATAATTTTTCTTAAAAAAATTACTTCGAAACATAACACAAATGGTATGTAAATCGATCATTGGAGAGATGAAGAAAAATACAATGAAGTAGAATTTTAAAAAAAAAACTTACCGTTTGATAGAAAAAATCAAATTAAAAATGGAGGGAAAAAGTTGAGATTGGGTGTGGCAGGGTGTAGATTAGTTGGGTGTTGTGCTTTTAGAGGGACATAGATTAGATTGATCTAATGGCTTAGATTAGTTTCTAGTCTTTATTTTAATTTTGGTTTCCATTTGATCATTCCCCTATATATATAAATAGGGGCTACTCCAATAGAAACTAATTTAAAATAGAAACTAGAAAACAAATAATTTTTTTTTAAAACTAATTTGAAATATAACACATATGGTATGCAAATCGATCGTTGAGATATATAGAAAAATATAGTGAAATCGGATTTTAAAAAAAACTTACGGTTTGACGGGAAAATCAAATTAAAAATGGAGGGGAAAAGTTGAAATAGGGTGTGGGAGGGTGCAGAGTAGTTGGGTGGGGTGATTTAGGGGGACCATTAGATTAGATAGATCTAATGGCTTAGATTAGTTTCTAGTTTCTATTTTAATTTTAGTTTGTATTTCATCATTTCCCTATATAGATATATATCACCGTAAACTAAAGATTACAATTGCTTAATTGATGGAATCTATTCTTTATAGTGAGCATGAACACAAGGAGGAGAAACGGCAGAGGGACATCCTCGCAAACCGTGAAGCTGGAGGAATGTTTATCAAATCTCTGGAAAAAAGTTGTCAAGGGAAGGCTCTTCTAAAAGCATCTCCTATATTTGAGAATAATCGGTTGCAAGAGGAAAACAAGAACATTAAAAGTACCATGTGTTGGTTTTTAATTTAAACTAACTATTTTTTATGCAGTCCAGAATATCAGTTGATTGATTTAGTTAGAGTATTAGTTGGATTATTTTTAGGATCGTAATTTAATAACAATAGTAGTGGAGATTGTTCATAAGAGTATGTGTAGTAATTTCCTAGTTTTTAACCACTTTGTAGAGCTATTGCCATTACATATGTATTGCTTGAAGTCATTGAAGAATAGAGATTTTGGGTAAATGTACTTATGTTCTCTATTTTTTTTTCAAAACAGCTTATACATATATTTTTATATGTAGTTACCTATTTAAACGTTTCTAATATTTGGTATCAGAGCTCTTGGTGATCTATATTTACAAAGTACATGTTTAACGAGACCATGATGGATTTGAGAAGAGCAAGGGATGAACGATGGGCTTGAGTTATTCGATGTTAACCAAAACTAATTACACAACATGGGCCTTGAAGATGAGACTATTTATGCAGGCTCACACAGTTTGGGGGCTATCAAACCAAACAATCCAAAAGGCGGGGCAGAAGAAAGGACAAATAAAATGCTCTTGCCATGATTTATTAGGGGATACCTGAGAAGAAGAAATATAAGGATGCCTGGGAAGTGATTAAGACTTTATGTCAAGGTGCTGAAAATCTTAAGGTTCAAATGCCTAAGACAATATTTGGGTCGTTGAGTATGAAAGATATAAAACAGATAGATCCCTTTTGGTCGCGACCGTATTGAAAGAAGAAGAAGAAGTAGGGAGAGGGGCATCAGATGGAGCAGCCTTTTTTGGGTATGGCTCGACCGTCTTTCCCTATTTGTGGCCTCGATGCCTTTTCAGCCGTGGAGAAGGCCCTGAGCCCTTGAGATGCTCAGAAAGAGTAGTCATGCGAGCTGGAGGGAGGACCTGAGAATGAGTCCCTGTGGTCACAGCCGTGGGCTGAACTTGGCCCGAGGTCGCAGCTTGCTCAGCCTCTTCCATGAAGGGAATATGGGAGATGGCCTCTTCTGAAAAGAAGACAATATATTGATACATTAGTCACAGTGGAGAGAAGAAACGCAAGTAGATAATAAATACAAGAAATTAAAATGCAATGTAAAGTGAGATGCGTGCAGGAAATGTAAAATATGCGAGCACACGGGCTCGCACGTACGGGCCCGATGTTCTTACCCTTTCTAGCTCTTTTCTTTGGCTTCTTCTTTTGGGGAGTCAACCTCACTCCTTCTTTCAAAAACCCACACGCGACTAGGTTTGATGTCGTTATGAGTTTTCTAGTATCCCTGTCTGCCTTAGGGGGTCCCAGAAGGCTATCCGCATTTATTATTTCCTGTCCAACAAGGATAGTGCGAGGTGGGTTGGCTGGAGATGAGTAAAAAATATTTTTTGTTTATTTTTTCTATCGTTGAGTATGAAAGATATGAAACAAGAAGTACATATGGTGCAAAGGGAAGATGATGAACCTACACTTTTACTGGCAAAATATGAACAAGAATATAACAATGTGTTTTTGTTAATAAGACGGATGTCGTACCAAAGTTGATGACTGATGGGAACGAAACAATAGTAGAATAAAATTTGTGGTATCTTGACAACGACAATAGTAACCATATGAGAGGTGAAAAGACTAAAAATTTAAGAAACTCGATGAGGGAATTAAATATCGACGAGGGAAAGAGTTCCATAGTCTTCAAGTGCAAGAACGGGAAAGAACGTGTACTATAATAAGTTTAGGACAACTATTAGAAGAAGGAAACAAAGTGGTGTCGAATGGGAATTACTTGTGGGTTTTTGAAAAAAGTGGGAGAATATATATGAAGGTTAAGAGATCTCACAACAGATTATATAGAGTTATTATTGAAAATGTTAAACCTGATTTTATACATCAGAGAAATTAATGATTACTGAGGAGGTGTGCGACTCAGCCAAAGGGATATGTAAAGGAGGTCAAGAACATTTAGTTTATAAGTTGATTAAGGTAATTTCACAGCTTACTAAATTTTTTTTTATCAAAACTAAAAATATAAACAAAACATGCTTATTTTTATGAAATATTAAAATTTTACATTAATAAAAAAATATTTATTTTGCTACTTTAACTTGAAAGTTAATATACTATAGTACATATCAATTATACACCAAACTCATATATAACATACATTCATAAAATTTCAAATTTATGTGACTATTTCAAACAAGTATGTCTCTGCATTTTTAAGAATTAAAACTGAAATGTACTCTCTTTGTCCACACCCAATTGCTAACGTCGTCCCACCAATTTTTAACATGTATGTAAGAGTAGTTTTTGAAAAATTAAAGTGTAAATGTAGTCAGCATCCCACCGAATTATTAATGAATTTTTGGGAGAGTGTTGGGAAAATATTTTAAGATGAATGTAAATTATAATTATATTATTTTAAAAGAAAAATTATAAATAAAAGTTGAATATATAAATATTTATTCAAAAAAATAAAAATAAATTATAGAGATATATTTTATATTTATGTTCAAGTTTGTGTCAAACACAATATCACCAATATTAACAATTGAACGGGTGAGGGGTTGGTGGGTGGGGCATTTAGAGAGTAAATATTTTTGACACAATTAAATATTAGGGGCCTCTTCTGCAATATGAAATTCGTTTAGCAAGAAAAGATAAATGCATTACTACCCAATATTAAGTTACATAATTTTTAAACATTTTAAATTACTCAAATAAAGACAAAAAGAAGTTGTTGATGGTAACCTCTTTCTCTCTATCTTTAATCATAATGATAAAATTGAATGCTTCTCCATGTAAACTTAAAAGTTTATGCAGATAGTGTCACCATAATTTGACTTATTATGGTTTTATAATTTGACTTATTATGGTTTTATTAAAGATTGTTCACGAATATATTTTTTTAAGTATTTACAAGGCTAAAACATTCCATTGCTTCAGAGGTGAGTATAGGCTCCAGCAGATTGTTTGAAAGAGGTGTATAGCTTTTAAAATTGTGTAGCTAGTTTTGTGGTTGTGAAATTATGCTATTTTTATATTTAATCTTAAGATTTTATTTTAGTGCTTCTATAATTCTTCTATTGTTGTATTGAATTCTATGTTTTGTGATTTATATATGTGCATCTTAATTCTTATCGATCATGTTGATGGTAACCTCTTTATCTCTATCTTTGATTTATATATGTTTTGTAATAGTTTTGATCTGCTTACAAAGATTCTTGAGAAGGCTGTACATGTTAGATCCATTAATCTACCTCTTTTGTCAATGGACCTTTTGAAAGAAATGATACTTTTCATAGACCTTTTGTTTTTTGCGAAATTGTTAGGATCTATATCATTTAACAAATTCAAAGAAGATTAGGTGAGGAAGTGTTCCTTGAATATAAATTTTAGCTTTGTAGTGTGCAAGTATATGTTTAAATTTCATTCTGCCTTGTTTAAGTTTGTTAATTAATAGGCACTTTTCGATTGTGTACGAAATTGAAATTCGATTTGTAGTTTTCTAAGTATAAGTTGCATAATACTATTTTTGTCCCTATCATTTTTTACAGTTTTTACGTATTTGACACACATTTTAAGACGATTATAAAGTATATTTTTGTAATTTATTTTTGAAATTTTCTTTTTCTGTATAAAAATATGTTAGAAGATTTTTTTTTAAAAATGTTGGCAACTACATTTTTATAAGACTCTTAAACTGCGTGCAGAGTTGAATATTACAAATTGGATGGGACTGAGGGACTAGTATAACGGTATTTTGAATAGTTTTGGTAGTTTATCATGACACTCACATTGTTCTGTTTTTTTAAGTAACAGCTCAAGGCATTATTTTTTTAACTTGTGTTTTGTGCCACTTTGATCAGTTACTTAGATTTTTAGGAAATTAAACAAATGGATAAGGGCAGGGCTGTTATGGAAGAACAAATGGACACCCAGGTAAGCCTTTTGTTATATATATATGCAGATATAGATATAGTAGGGCAATATATAGTTCATTTGTCAAGCACATGCATCATTTATCACATGCAGTAAAAAATTACTAAGTTTATACTTGAATTAATAATTACAATTTTAATATAAACTTTGTCCACATATAATCTTAGTGTAAGCTATTTATACTTGAATTACTAATCACAATCTTAATGCTTTGTCTACATATATAATCTTACTGTAAACTAATTAGTCTAACTATCTTATTGTCTTATTTATTACCAGGTTTTCTCAACTTTTTTGTTCTTCCCTTTCTACCTATTAAATATGTATATCTATAACCCCAACCCCAATTACCAACCCATAATAAAGAAAAGTTACTAATATAACTACTTTAAGCTTGTTGCACTCCTTATATATTAAAAAATAATTTTATTACAATAAAAATCCGATCATCCAAACTCAAAAGTTATAATTTACAAAGTTTAAACAATACATATTACAAACTTGCTAATATCTTAGCTTCTCCAATATACAATCTACACCTCCTTATCATTAACCTGTGGTTGGCAAATACATAGTAACCTGAAATTTTTAATTTTAAAAAATGGATCAACTTAAATAAGTCCAATAATCGTGGAGAGTGTAAAATAATATATAGGTACTAGGTACTAGTTTCGAAACAATAACAAAATTATAACCAAGTACATTACAAGCAAGTAAACACTCACTCTCTTAACAATCAACTATAGACTTGGGAAGCTCCATAGTAAAAACCGACCTGACAACAAGTCCTACGTGTCAATTTCTTGTATTTTAATTTTCATTCCAAAAGTGCAAAATGTTTGTTTAAGTATGCTAATAAATGGATATTCTTCTAGCTGTGTGTACAAAATTGAAAGTTTAATTTTTAGGTTTTCTATGTATAAGTTGCATAAAGTAACGATGTTTTGATTAGTTTTACTAGTTTAATGATACTCACATTCATAATTTTTTTTTATTTAACAATGTTACTATTTAAGTTGTAGGAAGTCATTGTTTTTGCTTTAACATGGATTTTGGGCCCCTTTGATCAGTTATTTACATGTTTGGAAATTAAACAGATGGAGAAGGGTAAAGTTGTCGTGGAGGAACAAATGGACATGAAAGTAAGCCTTTTCGTGCAAGTATGTACATATATATAATGATAATATGCAGTACTCTTGTAAAGCATACAGTTATAATTGACAATTATTTACTAACTTTATGCTTGAACTAATTACTAGTAATAATCTTAGTGTAAACTTGGTACATGTATGTTATTTAAGTTCTGGCAGATATGGTATCACTCCAGATTCTCAAATTACTAATTAATTTTGGCAAATATAACATCACTCCAGGTTTTCAAAGTACAAATTTATGCTTCAATTATTATCTATCTTCCAACAACAATGATTTTTCAATTAATTACTAGTTGAACATGTATTGTAATGTCAGGAGCGTGATATGTCGGAAGCCTCTCTTCCAACAACAATGATTGTTCTCTCCTCGGATACCCAAAGGTTTGTTACCCTTAGGCCTTCATATGATTCCAAATTTTTATCCGAAGAAAAATGCAAGGGAATACCCAAATTAGTTCTGTCATTCTTTTTTATAATTAGTGTTGCAAATTAATTGTAGGCCGAAAGAAATGATAATAGAAGAAGTGCTATTATTTTTTTGCTAAATTAAGAGATGTATTAGAAAAGAGAATATAAAAGGGAGATCTCCCTTGCTCTATAACCAATTAAAGCAAAACTATAAACTGATTCCTTTGTCATGGTTTAACATCAACTAGAATACAATCTATAGGCTTCATTGGGCCAAAAATTCCTTTGTCATGGGCTCGGGCATTTCTTTCTCGCCATAGCTGGCAGCAAAAAACCTGGATCAAACCAAGAACAACACTACTCTTGGCTCTGTCCTGAATATGTAGCATGTGGTTGAGAAGTTCCTAACTTATGCAACAAGTTAGGGAGAACAAAACGACTATAGTGGCAGAGCATAAATAAGTGATTATCAGTCTCATTTACTGCATAAAACAATGATAATTTCATTACGTAGGAAGATATGTTAATCAAGCAGGAAATATAATCATCAGCTGCATCATGAAACTTCATTCACTTTATTTTACAACAACCAACTTAATCCAAATTACGACCCCTTTAATTTTCTTATAATAAAGTTTCCATTTGTTTTATAGGCTCAACACTCTCTTCATGAAACTGTCTTTTATTATTGCTAAACTGATCTAATTGATTCTGCATAGCGAACAAGATCCAAAAGAGATGAAAAGAGAGAAAAGAAAAATCGCATCTCGTGAATACAGAAAAAGAAAAAAGGTATGCCTAATACATGTTCTACTTTATGTTTTTAACGTCTACTACTATAAGATTCATAACCATATTTTATACCAGAACCATGTCGAGGAACTTAAAGAACGTTGTCATTCTCTTAATCTTGAAAACAAATCTCTTACAATAGAGAATCAGCAACTAAAAGAAAAGCTCAACAAAATTGAAACTGATTTGGATCTCGTCAAGGTATTTCTTTAGTTTGTTTATCTTCCTTCAGGTTACTTGCTTTAACTTGCTTACATATAATATTTAGGCCGTCTGAGAAAACTAACCATTATTGTTGTAGGAGGTGTAGAATTTTAACTGATTATTTATAAATAAGTATATATCTGTATACTTCTCACTAGTAAAACACAAATCACACACCCAGATTTGCACACCAAAAGATATACTTTTCTTTAATCAATGATACAATATATATAGAAAGGAACTAAGGTACTGGTAGCTATAAATCAGGAAAACTAGTAATGGGCCTAACAACTCCGACTAATCCCCTGCCACTTATTATGAGTCCTACCATTTCTCGACTAACAGCATGACTAAGTCATCAACTGAACAAATCAAATAAGAAAACATTATTAATTTACTACAAATACAAATAAGTTTAAGATTATTTTTCAACAATCTCCCCTGTAATCTTAAACTTAGCTGAACAGAATTTATGAAGCACTTCTCTTCATTTTGTGATGCACTTCTCACCACCATCTCTTCATTTTGTGATGCACTTCTCACCACTATCAAGTTTGATGCACTTCTCAACAAAAACAATTTTTTTGTTGATGCACTTCTCATCAACGTCATTTTTGTTTGCCGGAGCACTTCTCTCCTGGTGCACATAATCACCCACACTTCTAAAACAAAATTTCTTTCACAACCACTTGTGCCATGATATCTTTCTCATTATTTTCACTGCTCAATTTTCTCCTCAATTTTCTCCTTAATTTTTTATCATGCTTCTCTTTCTTCTTCCCATGCTTCTCTCTCGTAGACTTTTTTCTTGATACCTCATTAAATATAAATTGAGAAATTTTTTGATGCCATTAAATATGATAAATAAATACTTAACATATATATATAGGTATATATTTTAAAATATCTTACAAAGCCTTAGATCATGAGGCTCGCATACAAGTGTAGAATTTTAACTGATTATTTATACATAAGTATATATCTGTATACTTCTCACTAGTAAAACACAAATCACACACACATGTTTGCACACCAAAAGATCTACTTTTCTTTAATCAATGATACAATATATATAGAAAGGAACTAAGGTACTGGTAGTTATAAATCAGGAAAACTTGTAATGAGCCTAACAACTCCTACTAACCCCCTGCCACTTATTATGAGTCCTACAATTTCTCCACTAACAGCATGACTAAGTCATCAACTGAACAAATCAAATAAGAAAACATTATTAATTTACTACAAATAAAAATAAGTTTAAGATTATTTTTCAATAGGAGGACCATCATTACAATTGTAAAAATTTGAGATGAAAATGTTATTAACTTGTTACATGGTCTAGATCATGATGACTACAGATAATGTAATGATAACTATATATATATATATAGTATCACATTTGATTTTGTAAATGAGAAGATGACCTTTTATTAGTTGTTGTGGCACACCTTTGCCCATCCACACAACTTCATCCGTCCATGAGACCATTATTATATAAAGTTTTATGCCTTAAATGATTAGTGTCAAAATTAGGGTACACTTCTGCAATATAAAATTTTATTTCTGCCCCAGCTAATATTATTACATAATTAAGATAAATTCATAGAACAAACATGCGTGTGCACGTTCTCCTGCTTGTCATACTGAATCTCACATGAATTACTAACAATGCATGGTAGGATAAGCAAATTCAGGCCATGAAGATTTTGACTAGTGGTTTGCGCAAGTTGGGGGACTAGTGCAGGATAAGCTAAATTTGTTGTAGCTTTCAAGTGTTGCTTTATGTAATTGACCGTGACTTACAATTAAATGTGTTTTAAGTTTTTGTTGGATCATTATGTACCCAGAGTTTGGTCTGGTGGAATACTCTTAGCTAGAGAATTAATTAATTAAGAGAATTATTATTAGTCATGCAAAATTTTCCGCATTATGTTTTGTAATACTTTAAAGCAAAACTTGTTGGAGAACATACTTCTCCATTTGAGCCTACTCTACAATTTTTGTCACTTACATATATAAAAGGCTTAACGTAAAAAATATTTATTTAAATTAATTAGTAGGAGGGTGATTGTCAGTCCACACTTCCATTGTTTAATATCTTTTTATATATATATGCTTTGGGAGAAGTGGTTTGGTGCAATTGAAGTGCACTAGTCCAAGTTTATATTTCTTAAATTTTACTTTTTGAATCCTAGGGTACATCCTCTATATATATTGTACATAATAATAATCTCTTTATTGCAATACAAACATTACAATCTCATTTCTAATTATAATTAAGAACAACCAATACATTTGTAATATTTTATACCTCCATTATTTATTAATTTTGCTCTGTATAAGAATAAAAAGCTTATAAAGATATGAGGGAAATATAGCTTAGCATAATAGGTTAACTGTTTGATTATCTCTAGTATCATTTTAGTTAGCTGATGAGTTTGTAACAGTTTTATATCACAAATTATAAAATTGTTTCATATTTACATCCTTACTTATTCCATTCATCTATACAATTATATCCAACGGTCTGAAATAATTATTATCTTACTAGGCAATACAAATGTTATTACCACAACAGGAAGTCCAGTACCCAATTTCCTGACAAAGCATATTAATATTAGATTTCATTTTGTAACGGATCATGTCATGAAAGTAACAATAAACGACAGACATTTTCGCCAAGTCATTATTAGAAGTCACATTCACAAATCAAATCAATGAACTTGAAATGATAAGTTATAAAAAGTAGTAAGTAGTACAAATACTGATGCACAGGTGAGACAAAGTAGATAAAATACTAACATGGTCAAATCCTATTGCACGTCAAATCCTGATCGAGTAAAATTCTAAAAGTATTGTGTAATCCTTATGACACATCAATAATATATATAAACCATTCAAATTCAGTATTTGTTCTAAAAATAAATACTAATATCTCTTTGATATCACATGATTTTATGAGTTAAGTGAAGAAATTTTAATTATTTTGTTTCTAAAGAAACTATTCTAATGCATGTGAGATAATTATGCGGAAACGATTCTAATTCATGTGAGATAATTATGCACACAGTTGCGTATTTCTAGGCGTAGTATACAAGTCTATTGTCTATTGTAGATATACATTAATAAATTAACTATGATTACAAGAAACTAGCACCGCCAATTATTCTCACAAATCACATCAAGTCGCTTGTTTTGTTTGTCTATAGACTGTCTAAAATCATGTTAGTTTTTATAAAACTAATAATATTCCCACATCAGTTTTTATACACAGACATCGTTTCTCCCCTCTCTCGTAAACTTAAACTAGAACTCTAATTCTCAACAATGACAAATACTAGTGTCTCTACATGCCTTTCAAGCTTCTTCAACAAAACCTTACTTTCAACATAATCATGAAATCGGCCCAAACAACTTCAAAGCACATCATGATCACAATGAAATCCATCCTAATTTTCACGTCATTCAAGATTTTCTTGAAAAAAGCAACATTGATTTTGCCTTAACTAACCCCACTATTAGATGCTATGCGGATTTGGGACACAAAAAAGTACATAAGAAAAAAGGTAGTATCTTTTTTCACAATGGCAATAGGAGGTATGAAATCACCCCTGAAGTGATTCAAGCAGCTCTATAGCTACCTATTCTAGTTGACAAATCTCCTTATATCATTCTACTGAGGTCCTATTTTATTATCTCAGGATATTGATGTACAGTTATGAGTTTTCCAAGATGAGAGAACTGTTCAGAACCAAGCTTAGGAAATGCAGAATTTCTATTTTGACTGTATTATTAGATGCTTTGTCAGCAATGTATTTAACTTTGATACTCTTCTAGTTGTGTCTCTGCAAATTGGTTATTCATACCGTTGATGATGAATGGCTACTTATGTTCAAAATTACTAATAATGACATTCAAGATAATGAGAGTAGGGACGAGAAAAATAAATTACATGAAAGGTTGTGATTCTTGTGGAGGTCAAGCATTTTTTCCAAAGAAAACTTTACTCAGTATGTGGCAACAAATCTTGACGCTTCTCTTGTCACTTCTTTCCAACCATGTTCCTGACACAAGAAGCTTATTTTGTAAAATAGAAGAAAATAACGGCATTGAGAATGACTGTTAAGTCAGATTCTGATGAAGATGACACTACAACTCTAAATTCAAAGCTAAATATTAATAAAGTTGCAGATAATGACGCAAGTAAGGAGGTCACTGCATCTGGACTTTTGTCAAAGAGGAAAAGGATATTGCTCAAGGTGCAAATGACTATACATTACTCTCCTACACAGTCTACTTTTATATAGAACATGAATCATCAGGAGCTATTCCTCTAAAGGAGGCCAATACAGATAAAGATGCTTCTATTCCTGATGTTGGTGGAATTCTTGACAAGTCAATATCTAGTCTTGATGCTGGTCAACCTGGTACTGACAATTTGAAAAGGAAGACAAAAGATAAAGTTGTATATTACAGAAAGAAATCAAGATATCAATCTCCACAGAAAGGTTACAACACACAAGAAGTTGAATCTCAAAGGGATTCAACGGGTGCTAATGACCTTATCACATAAGACCCACCTTCTCAAAGTGAAGGTTCACACACTGCTATTGGAAGGACAATTCCATGACACTGCTGAAGGAGGTTCTGAATAAGTGGAATTTGATATTATACCACACACAAAGGATAAAGAAGCTCATCACGATCATAGAGCTGAGTTTGATACTTTATTGAATGATTCAATATTTACGATAACCCAAAAAGAACCCTTAGTTCAAAGGGTTGAAGAAGCTTCAAAGCGTCATGCCCTACAAGAACGATCAAGTCAAAGTCTTGATGAATGCACCACTACGACTCCCGATGATGCTGCATATGCTAACACTTCAATATTTCTTGATCCTAAGGTTGAAATGGTTGCTGCAAAGAAGAATACTATTGTTATTCTTGTAACTCCTCTAATATCCATTCATATGGATTCTTCTGTTGAAGGTACATATCTAATTAGTACTATTATTTTATCTGCTATTATGACTAAAAATAGACCCTTGTGTGAGGATACCCCTATTTATATAACTGTAGACCACTCTTTCTGGCCCTATCTTATTTCTTCATTTGGGAGTGATTTGAGCCTTTAAAGTGGGAGTTTGGGAAAATAATTAGTGAAAAATTAAGAAACTGAGAGATCGTCTTTTATGCTGGAAAAATGAGAGGTAGACTTGAGAGCGAAGTCTGGGACTTTTAGTGCCTTAAATATTGCTATTGAAAAGTGATATATGTGTGAGAAATGATGAGATTGTTTTAAAATAATAAATAGATTTAAGGGTCTTTCTATTTCATCTACACATCAGGATAAGAAAATTGTCAAATCTAAAGTTGACCTAAAACTTAAGGGTGTAGTAGAACAGTTCTCTCATGATGATGATCCTGACATGCATGCCACATCCTAGTGATGTTGCTGATAATAATGGTGATGATAATGATGTTGCAGGTAATATAGATGAGATTCTTATTAGAAGTTGTCCCACATCATTTGTGGGAGGGGCAGATGACTAGAATATAAGCATCCACATAACTCTATTATTATGAGATCTTTTGGGAGGTACCCAAAAATAAATAAGTGCGGGCGCGGCCCAGAGCAGACAATATCATACCAATATGGAGTTAGGCCTGCTCAGCAAAAGCCCAACAAGTGGTATCAGAGCTTCAAGTTGTAATGGTCCATAACAATCTCAGAAGGGCTCCCAAATAGGCCTAGGGAAAGACAGATGGGCTAACCCAATATAGGCTTAAGGAAAAGGCAGGTGGACCTTCCAGTATGGGCCAATGGGGAGGCAGAAAGCCAGAAGACAGGTGTCGGGCCCGATGTGTGAAGGGGGAGATTATTGGGAGTTGTACCATATTGTTTGTGGGAGGGGCAGATGACTAGAATATAAGTAGTTAGATAAATCTATTAGTATGAGCCCTTTTGGGAGGTGCCCAAAACAAATTCGTTCGGGATCGGCCCAGAGCGGACAATATCATACTAATGTGGAGTTAGGCCTACTCAGCAAAAGCCCAACAATTCTAAAATCTATGATCAAAGCCTCTAAAGCTTATATATTTCGATTCTCTCATCTTGCATTGATGTTGTATTGAAGATATTAAGACAACATGAATGGAACAATTCATGGAGATTGTCGAGTGAAAATATCTCTTATCAAGTTGTACATGTTCATGCTGATCTGACTCCCAATGCACTTTCAAATCCAGATATGCAAACTATTCTAGATGCTACTACCACTATGCTATAAATGGGCTACTATAATGCAAGTGTTTAAAGCTTAACATTAGTTAACAAATTATTGTTCTATAGTAACACCTCTCAATTAGTGTTACAATAGCGATAAAGCTAATGTTGCAGAAAAATGTAACACCAATACCGTGTATCACATTAGTTACTTTTTAATTTTGAAAAATTGAAATGAATATATTTTCATAAAACTTGTATTAAAATTATATTTTGTATAATTAATTAATCATGCATGAAAAGTATAATATAATACATATATATTATTAATTTATCATTCAAAATTTTCTATTTGTGTTCCTCAATATAGTATTTATGATAAATTATCTAACAATATCATTCATTAATTTTATATGACCAAACACATCAAAAATGTGTCCCACAAAAAGTTTATTTTCCTGTTCGCAATAATTTCTCATTTTTATTTACACAACTTCTAAATATATTTATCACTAACTTCTCGTTGCCATGAATCAAGTAATTCATTTTTTTTGTGATAAAAAGATTAATGAACTCAAGTTTTAGGGAAACTAATTATTACAAATAGTAATATCCAATATCAATTAATTTCATATTTATAAAATTATAAAATAATAGTATTGTACTATTATGTATAATATACATCACATTCACAAAAATATTTATAATATTAGAGTACCATTTATTCAAATCATACATAATAAGTAAAACTTTCTAACATATGCTTAAGTTTATCATCTTTGGTAGAGCTTGAATGAAGTGATGACTTCAAGCCCCTTAATAAATTTCTCCAACTCTTCACCACTCAAGACTTCTTCTTCTGTGGATGATCCTCTCATCTGCTACATTCAAATCCACGCTCGTTAATCACCTTGCCAAAGCTAACAATATTTTACTCTAAGTTAAGAGTCCGTACATCTCGATCCAGTTTTTCCTGTCGGCCTGCAAGTTGTGAGCTATTCCTCTAAACAAGGCCAATATAGATAGAGATGCCTCTATTCCTGATGTTGGTGGAATTCTTGACAAGTCATCAGCTAAGTCATTATCTAGTCTTGATACTGGTCAAGCCGGTACTGACAATTTGAAAACGAAAACAGAAGATAAAATTGTATATTACAGAAATAAATCAAGGTATCAATCTTCACAAAAAGGTTACAGCACACAAGAAGTTGAATCTCAAAGGGATTCAACAGGCGTTAATGACCTTGTCACAAAAGAACCACCTTCTCAAAGTGAAGGTTCACACACTACTACTGGAAGGACAATTCCCTGACACTGCTCAAGGAGGTTCTGAAAAAATGGAATTTAATATTGTACCGCACACAAAGGATAAAGAAGCTCATCAGGAGCATATAGCTAAGTTCGATACAATATTGAATGATTCAATATTTGCGATAAGCCAACAAGAACTCTCAGCTTAAAATAAGCTTCATGCCCCACAAGAATGATCAGGTCAAAGTCTTGATGAAGGCACCACTACGACTCCAGATGATGCTGCATATGCTGACACTTCAATATTTCTTGATCTTAAGGTTGAAGTGGTTGATGCAAAGAAGAATGCTAGTGTTATTCTTGTAACTCCTCTAATATCCATTCATATGGATTCTTCTTTTGAAGGTACATATTTAATTAGTACTATTATTTTATATTCTAGTATGGCTAAAAATAGACCCTTGTGTGAGGATACCTTATTTATATGACTGTAGACCACTCTTTCCGGCCCTCTCTAATTTTTTCATTTGGGAGTGATTTGAGCCTTTCAAGTGGGAATGTGGGAAACAATTAGTGAAAAATTAAGAAACTGAGAGGCCGTCTTTTATGCTGGAAAAATGAGAGGTAGACTTGAGAGAGAAGTCAGGGACTTCTAGTGCCTTAAATATTGCTTTTGAAAAGTGATATATGTGTGAGAAGTGATGAGATCGCTTTAAAATAATAAAGAGAATTAAAGGTCTTTCTGTTTCAGCTACATATTAGGATAAAGAATTTCCAAATCTAAAGTTGACTAAAAATTTAAGGGTATAGTATAACATTTCTCTCATGATGATGATCTTGACAAGCATGCCACATCCTAGTGATATTGATGATAATATTGATGATGATAATGATATTGCAGGTAATATAGATGAGATTCTTATTAGAAATTGTTCCACATCATTTATGGGAGTGGCAGATAACTAGAATATAAGCAGCCAAATAACTCCATTAGTATGAGGCCTTTTGGGAGGTGCCCAAAAACAAATCCGTGCAGGCTCGGCCCAGAGTGGAAAATATCATACTAATGTGGAGTTAGACCTGCTCAGTAAAAGCCCAACAAGTGGTATTAGAGCTTGAGGTTGTAACGGTCCAAAACAATCTCAGACGGAATCCCAGATAGGCCTAGGGAAAGGCAGATGGGCTAACCCCATATGGGCTCAAGGAAAAGGCAGGTGGAACTTCCAGTATGGGCCAAGGGGGAGGCAGAAAGCTAAAAGAATTCCAGTATGGGTCAAGGGGGATCCAGATCACACAATCAGCAGGAAAAATCGACAGGTGCTGGGCTCGATATTTGAAGGGTGAGATTGTCAGGAATTATCCCACATCATTTGTGGGAGGGGCAGATGACTAGAATATAAGCAGCCAGATAACTGCATTAGTATGAGACCTTTTGGGAGGTGCCCAAAAACAAATCCGTGCGGGCTCGGCCTAGAGTGGACAATATCATATTAATGTGGAGTTAGGCCTTCTCAGCAAAAGCCCAACAATTCTAAAATCTATGATCAAAGCCTCTAAAGCTTATATATTTCGATTCTCTCATCTTGCCTTGATGTTGAATTGAAGATATTAAGATAACATGAATGTACCAATTCTTGGAGATTATCGATAAAAAATATCTCTTATCAAGTTGCACATGTTCATGTTGTTGCTCTTAAAGCTACTACCAATATGCCATAAGTGGGATACTATAATGTCAGTGTTACAAGCAACGTTACATTAGTTAAAAAATTGTTATTCTATTGTAACCGCTCTCAATTAGTGTTACAATAGCGATAAAGCTAATGTTGAAGAAAACTGTAACACCAATACCGTGTATCACATTAGTTACTTTTTAATTTTAAAAATATTGAAATGAATATATTATCATAAAAATTGTATTACAATTATATTTTATATTATTAATTAATCATGCATGAAATGTATAATATAATACATAGATATTATAAAATCATCATTCAAATTTTTCTATCGGTGTTCCTCAATATAGTATTTATGATAAATTATCTAACAATATCATTCATTAATTTAATATGACCAAACACATCAAAAATGTGTCCCACAAAAAGTTTATGTTCATGTTCGTCGTAATTTCTTATTATTATTCGCACAACTTCTAAATATATTTATCAATAACTTCTCGTTGCCATCAATCAAATAATTCATTATTGTGATAAAAAAAGTAATGAACTCAAGTTTTAGTGTAACTAATTATTAGTAACATCTAATATCAATTAATTTTAAATTTATAAAATCATAAAATACTAGTATTGTACTATTATGTATAATATACATCAGTTCACAAAAATATTTATAATATTAGAGTACCATTAATTCAAATCATACATAATTCGTAAAACATTCTAGCATATGCTTAAGTTTAACATCTTTGGTAGAGCTTGAATAAAGTGATGACTTCAAGCCCCTTAATAACTTTCTCGAAGTTTTTACCGCTCAAGACTTTTTCTTCTTTTGTTGATCCTCTGATCTGCGGACATTCAAATCCATGCTCGTTAAACACCTTGCTAAATATATTTAACTCTAACTCAATAGTCCGTATGTCCCGATTCAGTTTTTCCTTCCAGCCTGCAAGTTGTGAGTTCCCCTTCCGATTCTCCAATTGCGTATGTGAAACAATAACCACAGCATTTCCTGGAAAATTTCGAGGCTTAATCTTGAAAGATGCATATGCCGCAGGATAGCCCATCCTAGGAACAGTGTGTGACTGATGTGATTTGATGATAACATCACATCTCAGGATTCTTAGTTCGATATCAGCTTCATCTACTCCTTGCATCGCCAGATATGGGTTCTGCATTGTCTATAATTTAGCGGAGACATGTATGAGATTTATCCATGAATGAAAATGGAGATGTTTTTTTAAGACATTGACATGTTGAAACTAATACATATGCCTTATTTATATGAAATTTAGGGGTATAATAAATTGGAATTGACAGGATATGCTAGATTACAAAGATTCAATTTGGATTTTTGACTTTGACTTAATTTAGTAAAATCCATGGACATCATGGAAATTAAAACGTCTTTTAGAATATTAAGATATTATGATATATTGGGTCAAAAAAGAAAGATCTTAATATTTGACTAAAATTCTATATTATCCTTTAAACGTATTAAACATGTATGAAACTAATACATAATTGTGTATTTATATGAAATTTAGGGGTATAATAAAATTGAGATTGTGAGCATATATGTTTCAAAGATCGATTTTGATTTTGAATTTATTCAATGAAATCCTCGGATGTTTAAAAATTAAAATGTCTTCTAAGATAGTAAGATATTAGGAGATATTAGGATATATTTAGTCAAAAAAGAAATATGGTGGGATTTGACTAAGATTGTAAGATACTATCTTAGGAGATATTTAGTCACAAAAGAAAGATATCCTCGATTAAAACGTCTTCTAAGATTAAAACGTCTTATAAGATTCTAACATATTAGGATATATTTATTGAGAGATATTCATATTTCAATGAGAACACTTAATTAATAAATAATAAAATTTAATTCCAGCCAGTCATACATATCTATGTATATTAATCCAATATATGATTTATATTCATTTTCCACAACTCTTTAATTCTATCCAAATTTTCATAAACCACAATCATCTCTTTTCTACTTGAACAACGATTGCCCACAACCATCCACTACCACATACAACCATGAACTTTAACCACCAATATCATTACGTAGATAATAAATTTATTTTAAAAAATAACTACATTCAAAGTTCAAATCATTGCATGACCACTTTTTCCATCCATTTCTTTCCACTCAATATCATATGCCAATACCAAAAACTATATGTAAACCACCTGATTTAAGAAAATTATCACAATCATACACACTTACTAAAATCAAACTGTCACAAATTCCAAATATTTAAATATCACAGGAACGACTACTTAGCGACCACTTTTCACCACGTATCCACCATCACAATAACCAGTGGCATCACTAACTACATACCATCACCATATCTAGATAATCAAATATAAGCCGGAATGACCATAAAAATCACAAAACTAGATAGAACTTGAAAGTAAATAATGTGTGCATAAAAGAAACCAAAGACATAAAAGCAACTTCAAAGAAATAAATAATTTATCGATGAAACATGCAGTGCTGAATAACATAACATTATATATCTAAAAAATTTGTCATGCAATATTAAATTCGAATTTCCTATTTATTTAATTAATTAAGTCACACTTAATTAATAACAAATAATTCGAAATACTTACATTTTATTTAAGTCCGAATTTAAATTAAATAATCCTTCAATCATTCTTTGTGCGACCCTTTAGGTTATTGTTACGTTGGCAACAATTTTAAATCTAATTTCAAATCATAAACAATGAGCGGCATCTAGTAATACATCATTGTTACCCAAGTATTAATTATTTAATCAGTGATCAATTAAACCTTTCGTGAATAATGTACAATGTAATATAATCCCTTTAGCCTTATATTATAGATCAAACTCGAGGCATGCATTGTGTCATCCTCCGTTAACGTTCAATCCTTCTTTCCTTGATCAATGAGTAAACTATTAAACAAATCAGTATTTGAGCACGACCATGCATTTTATAGTCTTACTCAATCAAGAGGCCAATAATATCACTCCTTTAATACATGAGGGCTAAATCCCATCTAGATCATTCATATTTCTCATACGATTCATAATGTACCCAATCTCTACTTTTATTATTACCCGGTCAAGGATAACTTTCAATAGTATCAAAGTATATTAATTCTCGTATAGAAATATAATGATTTCAAGTCAAAAGACCAATACATCATTATTACTGTGAGATTAACTTATGACACTATAAACATGTAGTATCTCACAACGGGTCAATCCAGCACCATATATAATATGTGTACTAAAATTAATAATAATGATATTACAAAGGAAAAATGGGTAATTTTTATATCTATATCTTATATTCTTATACTTTATATCATTAAGATTAATAATTATGGGTAGGTGGTTCTGTGCACGAGTAAAACGCCAGTGAAAATAATACTACTTGTTTATATCTATCTCATTAGGTATGTTTTACTAGTGTATAATATTAATACTCAGGTGCAATATTTTTTTACATTATAGTAACAAAATATTTTGTTAAAATTAAACAAATAGAGAAGGCTTACCGTCAAAAGGTATCTCACAAAATTAAGGTGGATAAACAAATTATGAATGAGGTTAGCTTTTTTCCAAACGTATGTATCTTTTATACAGAGAATTTTTAAAGTATGTCTCAACTATATTTTTTAGTTTTCCTAATAATAAATATTAAAAGTATTATCTCATTATAACTAGGCAAGTTTACATACATGATTTAATGACAAACAACAATATATCACCTCCACCTGACGGTAAAATAAATATTAAAACTTGATCACTTATGAACAATTGGCTGGGTTAGTGTATTACTAACCAGAGCAACTGTTGGTTAAGTCACTTTTGGTTTTCAAAATTCTCATGATATATATAGGGGCTATTCTAATAGAAACCATTTTAGAATAGAAACTAGAAACCAAATAATTTTTCTTAAAAAAATTACTTCGAAACATAACACAAATGGTATGTAAATCGATCATTGGAGAGATGAAGAAAAATACAATGAAGTAGAATTTTAAAAAAAAAAACTTACCGTTTGATAGAAAAAATCAAATTAAAAATGGAGGGAAAAAGTTGAGATTGGGTGTGGCAGGGTGTAGATTAGTTGGGTGTTGTGCTTTTAGAGGGACATAGATTATATTGATCTAATGGCTTAGATTAGTTTCTAGTCTTTATTTTAATTTTGGTTTCCATTTGATCATTCCCCTATATATATAAATAGGGGCTACTCCAATAGAACCAATTTAAAATAGAAACTAGAAAACAAATAATTTTTTTTAAAACTAATTCGAAATATAACACATATGGTATGCAAATCGATCGTTGAGATATATAGAAAAATATAGTGAAATCGGATTTTAAAAAAAACTTACGGTTTGACGGGAAAATCAAATTAAAAATGGAGGGGAAAAGTTGAAATAAGGTGTGGGAGGGTGCAGAGTAGTTGGGTGGGGTGATTTAGGGGGGACCATTAGATTAGATAGATCTAATGGCTTAGATTAGTTTCTAGTTTCTATTTTAATTTTAGTTTGTATTTCATCATTTCCCTATATAGATATATATCACCGTAAACTAAAGATTACAATTGCTTAATTGATGGAATCTATTCTTTATAGTGAGCATGAACACAAGGAGGAGAAACGGCAGAGGGACATCCTCGCAAACCGTGAAGCTGGAGGAATGTTTATCAAATCTCTGGAAAAAAGTTGTCAAGGGAAGGCTCTTCTAATAGCATCTCCTATATTTGAGAATAATCGGTTGCAAGAGGAAAACAAGAACATTAAAAGTACCATGTGTTGGTTTTTAATTTAAACTAACTATTTTTTTATGCAGTCCAGAATATCAGTTGATTGATTTAGTTAGAGTATTAGTTGGATTATTTTTAGGATCGTAATTTAATAACAATAGTAGTGGAGATTGTTCATAAGAGTATGTGTAGTAATTTCCTAGTTTTTAACCACTTTGTAGAGCTATTGCCATTACATATGTATTGCTTGAAGTCATTGAAGATGAGACTATTTATGCAGGCTCACACAGTTTGGGGGCTATCAAACCAAACAATCCAAAAGGCGGGGCAGAAGAAAGGACAAATAAAATGCTCTTGCCATGATTTATTAGGGGATACCTGAGAAGAAGAAAGATAAGGATGCCTGGAAAGTGATTAAGACTTTATGTCAAGGTGCTGAAAATCTTAAGGTTCAAATGCTTAAGACAATATTTGGATCGTTGAGTATGAAAGATATAAAACAGATAGATCCCTTTTGGTCGCGACCGTATTGAAAGAAGAAGAAGAAGTAGGGAGAGGGGCATCAGATGGAGCAGCCTTTTTCGGGTATGGCTCGACCGTCTTTCCCTATTTGTGGCCTCGATGCCTTTTCAGCCGTGGAGAAGGCCCTGAGCCCTTGAGATGCTCAGAAAGAGTAGTCATGCGAGCTGGAGGGAGGACCTGAGAATGAGTCCCTGTGGTCACAGCCGTGGGCTGAACTTGGCCCGAGGTCGCAGCTTGCTCAGCCTCTTCCATGAAGGGAATATGGGAGATGGCCTCTTCTGAAAAGAAGACAATATATTGATACATTAGTCACAGTGGAGAGAAGAAACGCAAGTAGATAATAAATACAAGAAATTAAAATGCAATGTAAAGTGAGATGCGTGCAGGAAATGTAAAATATGCGAGCACACGGGCTCGCACGTACGGGCCCGATGTTCTTACCCTTTCTAGCTCTTTTCTTTGGCTTCTTCTTTTGGGGAGTCAACCTCACTCCTTCTTTCAAAAACCCACACGCGACCAGGTTTGAGGTCATTATGAGTTTTCTAGTATCCCTGTCTGCCTTAGGGGGTCCCAGAAGGCTATCCGCATTTATTATTTCCTGTCCAACAAGGATAGTGCGAGGTGGGTTGGCTGGAGATGAGTAAAAAATATTTTTTGTTTATTTTTTCTATCGTTGAGTATGAAAGATATGAAACAAGAAGTACATATGGTGCAAAGGAAAGATGATGAACCTACACTTTTACTGGCAAAATATGAACAAGAATATAACAATGTGTTTTTGTTAATAAGACGGATGTCGTACCAAAGTTGATGACTGATGGGAACGAAACAATAGTAGAATAAAATTTGTGGTATCTTGACAACGACAATAGTAACCATATGAGAGGTGAAAAGACTAAAAATTTAAGAAACTCGATGAGGGAATTAAATATCGACGAGGGAAAGAGTTCCATAGTCTTCAAGTGCAAGAACGGGAAAGAACGTGTACTATAATAAGTTTAGGACAACTATTAGAAGAAGGAAACAAAGTGGTGTCGAATGGGAATTACTTGTGGGTTTTTGAAAAAAGTGGGAGAATATATATGAAGGTTAAGAGATCTCACAACAGATTGTATAGAGTTATTATTGAAAATGTTAAACCTGATTTTATACTTTCAAAATCTCAAGAAACATCACGTATGTGGCATGCTTCCTAGGACGTATGAATTACTAGTCAATGATATTAACATTTATGGATGGAATGGTGTATGGTCTACCAAATGTGAGTCAGTCCAAGAAAACATGTACTGAGTATCTCATATTAAAATAAACCAGGAGCTTTTTTTCATCAAAGACACTCTACAGTGCTACTCATATTTTACAGTTAGTTTATGGTGATCTAGGTGGACCAGTGACACCACCGACCCTAGTGGGCAAAAAATAAAAAATGAAGATAAGGCATTCACCGCGTTCAAGAAGTTTTATGTTCTTATGGAGCATAGGTCAGACATGATAATAAGGATTTTTAGAATTTACCAAGATGGTGAGTTCGTGTCCAAGGATTTTACTGTGTATTGTGAGAAATCTGGAATATAATGAAACCTAACTACACAAAACACACCACAATAAAATGGCATTTTCGTAGAGAGTAGAAATAGGACTCTGTCAAGATGACTAAAAGTTATTTAAAGGAGATGAATCGATCACCAATGCTATGGGGAAAGGCTATGAGGCATGCTATTTACGTCTTGAATCGGCTCCCAACTCGAGCTCTTACAAGAAAGACTCCATACAATGCTTAGACGGGTAAGAAACCAAACTTTGGACATTTTTTCTACAATTGAGACGTACATAACATTTGAATGCTCATAT
Source organism: Apium graveolens (assembly GCF_009905375.1). Classification (NCBI taxonomy): domain Eukaryota; kingdom Viridiplantae; phylum Streptophyta; class Magnoliopsida; order Apiales; family Apiaceae; genus Apium; species Apium graveolens. The sequence continues at coordinate 66,874 of NW_027420664.1, read as the reverse complement.
GTTCCAGTAAGCAATCAAGTTCATGTTATCAGGGATGTCATTTTTTGACGAAGGAAAAAGTTGGCCATGGTCACAACAGAAGGAGAAAGAGTCCCGCTGCCTGGAAATTTTTCTACAATTGAGACGTACATAATAGAAGTGGGACGTACGAGCACTGCAGATGAATATACTGGTGACAAAGGGGAGCAAGTGATACAATTCTAATGCATACACATTCTGATAACTCAAATGCTGAGAATTATGATGATAACGGTGAACCAAAATATTTCAGATTGCTAAATGATATTTGAAGAGATAAAGATTCATGAATAATTAATTCTCATTGGAACATATGAGCATTCAAATTATGGGTAAACAATTAAGGAACACGACCGGAAATATGCCATAAAAAGTGAGTTCAATTCGATTGAGAAAACCGACACTTGGAAGTTAAATGAATTGCCAAGGGGCATAAAGTGATTGGTTTGAAGTGGGTTTTTAAGCTTAAGAAGGATGCCAATGGTAATATAGTTAAGTACAAAGCGTGATTGGTCGCAAAAGGATATGCTCAAGAGCACAAGGTAGACTACGATGAGATTTTTGCACTAGTGAGACCGTTGGAAACTATTCGTTTGTTGTTGACCGTGTCAACCAAAAATAACTGGCAAGTTCATCATTTAGACGTGAAAACGGTGTTCCACATCAGAGAAATTAATGATTACTGAGGAGGTGTGCGACTCAGCCAAAGGGATATGTAAAGGAGGTCAAGAACATTTAGTTTATAAGTTGATTAAGGTAATTTCACAGCTTACTAAATTTTTTTTTATCAAAACTAAAAATATAAACAAAACATGCTTATTTTTATGAAATATTAAAATTTTACATTAATAAAAAAATATTTATTTTGCTACTTTAACTTGAAAGTTAATATACTATAGTACATATCAATTATACACCAAACTCATATATAACATACATTCATAAAATTTCAAATTTATGTGACTATTTCAAACAAGTATGTCTCTGCATTTTTAAGAATTAAAACTGAAATGTACTCTCTTTGTCCACACCCAATTGCTAACGTCGTCCCACCAATTTTTAACATGTATGTAAGAGTAGTTTTTGAAAAATTAAAGTGTAAATGTAGTCAGCATCCCACCGAATTATTAATGAATTTTTGGGAGAGTGTTGGGAAACTATTTTAAGATGAATGTAAAGTATAATTATATTATTTTAAAAGAAAAATTATAAATAAAAGTTGAATATATAAATATTTATTCAAAAAAATAAAAATAAATTATAGAGATATATTTTATATTTATGTTCAAGTTTGTGTCAAACACAATATCACCAATATTAACAATTGAACGGGTGAGGGGTTGGTGGGTGGGGCATTTAGAGAGTAAATATTTTTGACACAATTAAATATTAGGGGCCTCTTCTGCAATATGAAATTCGTTTAGCAAGAAAAGATAAATGCATTACTACCCAATATTAAGTTACATAATTTTTAAACATTTTAAATTACTCAAATAAAGACAAAAAGAAGTTGTTGATGGTAACCTCTTTCTCTCTATCTTTAATCATAATGACAAAATTGAATGCTTCTCCATGTAAACTTAAAAGTTTATGCAGATAGTGTCACCATAATTTGACTTATTATGGTTTTATAATTTGACTTATTATGGTTTTATTAAAGATTGTTCACGAATATATTTTTTTAAGTATTTACAAGGCTAAAACATTCCATTGCTTCAGAGGTGAGTATAGGCTCCAGCAGATTGTTTGAAAGAGGTGTATAGCTTTTAAAATTGTGTAGCTAGTTTTGTGGTTGTGAAATTATGCTATTTTTATATTTAATCTTAAGATTTTATTTTAGTGCTTCTATAATTCTTCTATTGTTGTATTGAATTCTATGTTTTGTGATTTATATATGTACATCTTAATTCTTATCGATCATGTTGATGGTAACCTCTTTATCTCTATCTTTGATTTATATATGTTTTGTAATAGTTTTGATCTGCTTACAAAGATTCTTGAGAAGGCTGTACATGTTAGATCCATTAATCTACCTCTTTTGTCAATGGACCTTTTGAAAGAAATGATACTTTTCATAGACCTTTTGTTTTTTGCGAAATTGTTAGGATCTATATCATTTAACAAATTCAAAGAAGATTAGGTGAGGAAGTGTTCCTTGAATATAAATTTTAGCTTTGTAGTGTGCAAGTATATGTTTAAATTTCATTCTGCCTTGTTTAAGTTTGTTAATTAATAGGCACTTTTCGATTGTGTACGAAATTGAAATTGGATTTGTAGTTTTCTAAGTATAAGTTGCATAATACTATTTTTGTCCCTATCATTTTTTACAGTTTTTACGTATTTGACACACATTTTAAGACGATTATAAAGTATATTTTTGTAATTTATTTTTGAAATTTTCTTTTTCTGTATAAAAATATGTTAGAAGATTTTTTTTTAAAAATGTTGGCAACTACATTTTTATAAGACTCTTAAACTGCGTGCAGAGTTGAATATTACAAATTGGATGGGACTGAGGGACTAGTATAACGGTATTTTGAATAGTTTTGGTAGTTTATCATGACACTCACATTGTTCTGTTTTTTTAAGTAACAGCTCAAGGCATTATTTTTTTAACTTGTGTTTTGTGCCACTTTGATCAGTTACTTAGATTTTTAGGAAATTAAACAAATGGATAAGGGCAGGGCTGTTATGGAAGAACAAATGGACACCCAGATAAGCCTTTTGTTATATATATATGCAGATATAGATATAGTAGGGCAATATATAGTTCATTTGTCAAGCACATGCATCATTTATCACATGCAGTAAAAAATTACTAAGTTTATACTTGAATTAATAATTATAATTTTAATATAAACTTTGTCCACATATAATCTTAGTGTAAGCTATTTATACTTGAATTACTAATCACAATCTTAATGCTTTGTCTACATATATAATCTTAGTGTAAACTAATTAGTCTAACTATCTTATTGTCTTATTTATTACCAGGTTTTCTCAACTTTTTTGTTCTTCCCTTTCTACCTATTAAATATGTATATCTATAACCCCAACCCCAATTACCAACCCATAATAAAGAAAAGTTACTAATATAACTACTTTAAGCTTGTTGCACTCCTTATATATTAAAAAATAATTTTATTACAATATAAATCCGATCATCCAAACTCAAAAGTTATAATTTACAAAGTTTAAACAATACATATTACAAACTTGCTAATATCTTAGCTTCTCCAATATACAATCTACACCTCCGTATCATTAACCTGTGGTTGGCAAATACATAGTAACCTGAAATTTTTAATTTTAAAAAATGGATCAACTTAAATAAGTCCAATAATCGTGGAGAGTGTAAAATAATATATAGGTACTAGGTACTAGTTTCGAAACAATAACAAAATTATAACCAAGTACATTACAAGCAAGTAAACACTCACTCTCTTAACAATCAACTATAGACTTGGGAAGCTCCATAGTAAAAACCGACCTGACAACAAGTCCTACGTGTCAATTTCTTGTATTTTAATTTTCATTCCAAAAGTGCAAAATGTTTGTTTAAGTATGCTAATAAATGGATATTCTTCTAGCTGTGTGTACAAAATTGAAAGTTTAATTTTTAGGTTTTCTATGTATAAGTTGCATAAAGTAACGATGTTTTGATTAGTTTTACTAGTTTAATGATACTCACATTCATAATTTTTTTTTATTTAACAATGTTACTATTTAAGTTGTAGGAAGTCATTGTTTTTGCTTTAACATGGATTTTGGGCCCCTTTGATCAGTTATTTACATGTTTGGAAATTAAACAGATGGAGAAGGGTAAAGTTGTCCTGGAGGAACAAATGGACATGAAAGTAAGCCTTTTCGTGCAAGTATGTACATATATATAATGATAATATGCAGTACTCTTGTAAAGCATACAGTTATAATTGACAATTATTTACTAACTTTATGCTTGAACTAATTACTAGTAATAATCTTAGTGTAAACTTGGTACATGTATGTTATTTAAGTTCTGGCAGATATGGTATCACTCCAGATTCTCAAATTACTAATTAATTTTGGCAAATATAACATCACTCCAGGTTTTCAAAGTACAAATTTATGCTTCAATTATTATCTATCTAAGTTACGCAGCTATCACTCAAGATTTTCTCTCCTTTTTTCTCTCTCTCTTTTCTACCTATATATTAATTGATATATATATATATCTCTTTCAATTACTTTTTTAAATATTAATAGAAAAACAAAACAATGCTCTATCATATGCCGTTGTACTGTAACATTGTCATGCTTTTATATGTGGTAGGAGTGATTACCTACACTGTACTAAGATAGCTATAGAGTTACAACCTTAAATAACTTCATATTTTAATTAGAGTTGAACATGTATTGTAATGTCAGGAGCGTGATATGTCGGAAACCTCTCTTCCAACAACAATGATTGTTCTCTCCTCGGATACCCAAAGGTTTGTTACCCTTAGGCCTTCATATGATTCCAAATTTTTATCCGAAGAAAAATGCAAGAGAATACCCAAATTAGTTCTGTCATTCTTTTTTATAATTAGTGTTGCAAATTAATTGTAGGCCGAAAGAAATGACAATAGAAGAAGTGCTATTATTTTTTTGCTAAATTAAGAGATGTATTAGAAAAGAGAATATAAAAGGGAGATCTCCCTTGCTCTATAACCAATTAAAGCAAAACTATAAGCTGATTCCTTTGTCATGGTTTAACATCAACTAGAATACAATCTATAGGCTTCATTGGGCCAAAAATTCCTTTGTCATGGGCTCGGGCATTTCTTTCTCGCCATAGCTGGCAGCAAAAAACCTGGATCAAACCAAGAGCAACACTACTCTTGGCTCTGTCCTGAATATGTAGCATGTGGTTGAGAAGTTCCTAACTTATGCAACAAGTTAGGGAGAACAAAACGACTATAGTGGCAGAGCATAAATAAGTGATTATCAGTCTCATTTCTTTAGTTTGTTTATCTTCCTTCAGGTTACTTGCTTTAACTTGCTTACATATAATATTTAGGCCGTCTGAGAAAACTAACCATTATTGTTGTAGGAGGTGTAGAATTTTAACTGATTATTTATAAATAAGTATATATCTGTATACTTCTCACTAGTAAAACACAAATCACACACCCAGATTTGCACACCAAAAGATATACTTTTCTTTAATCAATGATACAATATATATAGAAAGGAACTAAGGTACTGGTAGCTATAAATCAGGAAAACTAGTAATGGGCCTAACAACTCCGACTAATCCCCTGCCACTTATTATGAGTCCTACCATTTCTCCACTAACAGCATGACTAAGTCATCAACTGAACAAATCAAATAAGAAAACATTATTAATTTACTACAAATACAAATAAGTTTAAGATTATTTTTCAACAATCTCCCCTGTAATCTTAAACTTAGCTGAACAGAATTTATGAAGCACTTCTCTTCATTTTGTGATGCACTTCTCACCACCATCTCTTCATTTTGTGATGCACTTCTCACCACTATCAAGTTTGATGCACTTCTCAACAAAAACAATTTTTTTGTTGATGCACTTCTCATCAACGTCATTTTTGTTTGCCGGAGCACTTCTCTCCTGGTGCACATAATCACCCACACTTCTAAAACAAAATTTCTTTCACAACCACTTGTGCCATGATATCTTTCTCATTATTTTCACTGCTCAATTTTCTCCTCAATTTTCTCCTTAATTTTTTATCATGCTTCTCTTTCTTCTTCCCATGCTTCTCTCTCGTAGACTTTTTTCTTGATACCTCATTAAATATAAATTGAGAAATTTTTTGATGCCATTAAATATGATAAATAAATACTTAACATATATATATAGGTGTATATTTTAAAATATCTTACAAAGCCTTAGATCATGAGGCTCGCATACAAGTGTAGAATTTTAACTGATTATTTATACATAAGTATATATCTGTATACTTCTCACTAGTAAAACACAAATCACACACACATGTTTGCACAACAAAAGATCTACTTTTCTTTAATCAATGATACAATATATATAGAAAGGAACTAAGGTACTGGTAGTTATAAATCAGGAAAACTTGTAATGAGCCTAACAACTCCTACTAACCCCCTGCCACTTATTATGAGTCCTACAATTTCTCCACTAACAGCATGACTAAGTCATCAACTGAACAAATCAAATAAGAAAACATTATTAATTTACTACAAATAAAAATAAGTTTAAGATTATTTTTCAATAGGAGGACCATCATTACAATTGTAAAAATTTGAGATGAAAATGTTATTAACTTGTTACATGGTCTAGATCATGATGACTACAGATAATGTAATGATAACTATATATATATAGAGTATCACGTTTGATTTTGTAAATGAGAAGATGACCTTTTATTAGTTGTTGTGGCACACCTTTGCCCATCCACATAACTTCATCCGTCCATGAGACCATTATTATATAAAGTTTTATGCCTTAAATGATTAGTGTCAAAATTAGGGTACACTTCTGCAATATAAAATTTTATTTCTGCCCCAGCTAATATTATTACATAATTAAGATAAATTCATAGAACAAACATGCGTGTGCACGTTCTCCTGCTAATATTAGGCCATGAAGATTTTGACTAGTGGTTTGCGCAAGTTGGGGGACTAGTGCAGGATAAGCTAAATTTGTTGTAGCTTTCAAGTGTTGCTTTATGTAATTGACCGTGACTTACAATTAAATGTGTTTTAAGTTTTTGTTGGATCATTATGTACCCAGAGTTTGGTCTGGTGGAATACTCTTAGCTAGAGAATTAATTAATTAAGAGAATTATTATTAGTCATGCAAAATTTTCCGCATTATGTTTTGTAATACTTTAAAGCAAAACTTGTTGGAGAACATACTTCTCCATTTGAGCCTACTCGTACAATTTTTGTCACTTACATATATAAAAGGCTTAACGTAAAAATTATTTATTTAAATTAATTAGTAGGAGGGTGATTGTCAGTCCACACTTCCATTGTTTAATATCTTTTTATATATATATGCTTTGGGAGAAGTGGTTTGGTGCAATTGAAGTGCACTAGTCCAAGTTTATATTTCTTAAATTTTACTTTTTGAATCCTAGGGTACATCCTCTATATATATTGTACATAATAATAATCTCTTTATTGCAATACAAACATTACAATCCCATTTCTAATTATAATTAAGAACAACCAATACATTTGTAATATTTTATACCTCCATTATTTATTAATTTTGCTCTGTATAAGAATAAAAAGCTTATAAAGATATGAGGGAGATATAGCTTAGCATAATAGGTTAACTGCTTGATTATCTCTAGTATCATTTTAGTTAGCTGATGAGTTTGTAACAGTTTTATATCACAAATTATAAAATTGTTTCATATTTACATCCTTACTTATTCCATTCATCTATACAATTATATCCAACGGTCTGAAATAATTATTATCTTACTAGGCAATACAAATGTTATTACCACAACAGGAAGTCCAGTACCCAATTTCCTGACAAAGCATATTAATATTAGATTTCATTTTGTAACGGATCATGTCATGAAAGTAACAATAAACGACAGACATTTTCGCCAAGTCATTATTAGAAGTCACATTCACAAACCAAATCAATGAACTTGAAATGATAAGTTATAAAAAGTAGTAAGTAGTACAAATACTGATGCACAGGTGAGACAAAGTAGATAAAATACTAACATGGTCAAATCCTATTGCACGTCAAATCCTGATCGAGTAAAATTCTAAAAGTATTGTGTAATCCTTATGACACATCAATAATATATATAAACCATTCAAATTCAGTATTTGTTCTAAAAATAAATACTAATATCTCTTTGATATCACATGATTTTATGAGTTAAGTGAAGAAATTTTAATTATTTTGTTTCTAAAGAAACTATTCTAATGCATGTGAGATAATTATGCGGAAACGATTCTAATTCATGTGAGATAATTATGCACACAGTTGCGTATTTCTAGGCGTAGTATACAAGTCTATTGTCTATTGTAGATATACATTAATAAATTAACTATGATTACAAGAAACTAGCACCGCCAATTATTCTCACAAATCACATCAAGTCGCTTGTTTTGTTTGTCTATAGACTGTCTAAAATCATGTTAGTTTTTATAAAACTAATAATATTTCCACATCAGTTTTTATACACAAATATCGTTTCTCCCCTCTCTCGTAAACTTAAACTAGAACTCTAATTCTCAACAATGACAAATACTAGTGTCTCTACATGCCTTTCAAGCTTCTTCAACAAAACCTTACTTTCAACATAATCATGAAATCGGCCCAAACAACTTCAAAGCACATCATGATCACAATGAAATCCATCCTAATTTTCACGTCATTCAAGATTTTCTTGAAAAAAGCAACATTGATTTTGCCTTAACTAACCCCACTATTAGATGCTATGCGGATTTGGGACACAAAAAAGTACATAAGAAAAAAGGTAGTATCTTTTTTCACAATGGCAATAGGAGGTATGAAATCACCCCTGAAGTGATTCAAGCAGCTCTATAGCTACCTATTCTAATTGACAAATCTCCTTATATCATTCTACTGAGGTCCTATTTTATTATCTCAGGATATTGATGTACAGTTATGAGTTTTCCAAGATGAGAGAACTGTTCAGAACCAAGCTTAGGAAATGCAGAATTTCTATTTTGACTGTATTATTAGATGCTTTGTCAGCAATGTATTTAACTTTGATACTCTTCTAGTTGTATCTCTGCAAATTGGTTATTCATACCGTTGATGATGAATGGCTACTTATGTTCAAAATTACTAATAATGACATTCAAGATAATGAGAGTAGGGACGAGAAAAATAAATTACATGAAAGGTTGTGATTCTTGTGGAGGTCAAGCATTTTTTCCAAAGAAAACTTTACTCAGTATGTGGCAACAAATCTTGACGCTTCTCTTGTCACTTCTTTCCAACCATGTTCCTGACACAAGAAGCTTATTTTGTAAAATAGAAGAAAATAACGGCATTGAGAATGACTGTTAAGTCAGATTCTGATGAAGATGACACTACAACTCTAAATTCAAAGCTAAATATTAATAAAGTTGCAGATAATGATGCAAGTAAGGAGGTCACTGCATCTGGACTTTTGTCAAAGAGGAAAAGGATATTGCTCAAGGTGCAAATGACTATACATTACTCTCCTACACAGTCTACTTTTATATAGAACATGAATCATCAGGAGCTATTCCTCTAAAGGAGGCCAATACAGATAAAGATGCTTCTATTCCTGATATTGGTGGAATTCTTGACAAGTCAATATCTAGTCTTGATGCTGGTCAACCTGGTATTGACAATTTGAAAAGGAAGACAAAAGATAAAGTTGTATATTACAGAAAGAAATCAAGATATCAATCTCCACAGAAAGGTTACAACACACAAGAAGTTGAATCTCAAAGGGATTCAACGGGTGCTAATGACCTTATCACATAAGACCCACCTTCTCAAAGTGAAGGTTCACACACTGCTATTGGAAGGACAATTCCATGACACTGCTGAAGGAGGTTCTGAATAAGTGGAATTTGATATTATACCACACACAAAGGATAAAGAAGCTCATCACGATCATAGAGCTGAGTTTGATACTTTATTGAATGATTCAATATTTACGATAACCCAAAAAGAACCCTTAGTTCAAAGGGTTGAAGAAGCTTCAAAGCGTCATGCCCTACAAGAATGATCAAGTCAAAGTCTTGATGAATGCACCACTACGACTCCCGATGATGCTGCATATGCTAACACTTCAATATTTCTTGATCCTAAGGTTGAAATGGTTGCTGCAAAGAAGAATACTATTGTTATTCTTGTAACTCCTCTAATATCCATTCATATGGATTCTTCTGTTGAAGGTACATATCTAATTAGTACTATTATTTTATCTGCTATTATGACTAAAAATAGACCCTTGTGTGAGGATACCCCTATTTATATAACTGTAGACCACTCTTTCTGGCCCTATCTTATTTCTTCATTTGGGAGTGATTTGAGCCTTTAAAGTGGGAGTTTGGGAAAATAATTAGTGAAAAATTAAGAAACTGAGAGATCGTCTTTTATGCTGGAAAAATGAGAGGTAGACTTGAGAGCGAAGTCTGGGACTTTTAGTGCCTTAAATATTGCTATTGAAAAGTGATATATGTGTGAGAAATGATGAGATTGTTTTAAAATAATAAATAGATTTAAGGGTCTTTCTATTTCATCTACACATCAGGATAAGAAAATTGTTAAATCTAAAGTTGACCTAAAACTTAAGGGTGTAGTAGAACAGTTCTCTCATGATGATGATCCTGACATGCATGCCACATCCTAGTGATGTTGCTGATAATAATGGTGATGATAATGATGTTGCAGGTAATATAGATGAGATTCTTATTAGAAGTTGTCCCACATCATTTGTGGGAGGGGCAGATGACTAGAATATAAGCATCCACATAACTCTATTATTATGAGATCTTTTGGGAGGTACCCAAAAACAAATAAGTGCGGGCGCGGCCCAGAGCAGACAACATCATACCAATATGGAGTTAGGCCTGCTCAGCAAAAGCCCAACAAGTGGTATCAGAGCTTCAAGTTGTAACGGTCCATAACAATCTCAGAAGGGCTCCCAAATAGGCCTAGGGAAAGACAGATGGGCTAACCCAATATAGGCTTCAGGAAAAGGCAGGTGGACCTTCCAGTATGGGCCAATGGGGAGGCAGAAAGCCAGAAGACAGGTGTCGGGCCCGATGTGTGAAGGGGGAGATTATTGGGAGTTGTACCATATTGTTTGTGGGAGGGGCAGATGACTAGAATATAAGTAGTTAGATAAATCTATTAGTATGAGCCCTTTTGGGAGGTGCCCAAAACAAATTCGTTCGGGATCGGCCCAGAGCGGACAATATCATACTAATGTGGAGTTAGGCCTACTCAGCAAAAGCCCAACAATTCTAAAATCTATGATCAAAGCCTCTAAAGCTTATATATTTCGATTCTCTCATCTTGCCTTGATGTTGTATTGAAGATATTAAGACAACATGAATGGAACAATTCATGGAGATTGTCGAGTGAAAATATCTCTTATCAAGTTGTACATGTTCATGCTGATCTGACTCCCAATGCACTTTCAAATCCAGATATGCAAACTATTCTATATGCTACTACCACTATGCTATAAATGGGCTACTATAATGCAAGTGTTAAAAGCTTAACATTAGTTAACAAATTATTGTTCTATAGTAACACCTCTCAATTAGTGTTACAATAGCGATAAAGCTAATGTTGCAGAAAAATGTAACACCAATACCGTGTATCACATTAGTTACTTTTTAATTTTGAAAAATTGAAATGAATATATTTTCATAAAACTTGTATTAAAATTATATTTTGTATAATTAATTAATCATGCATGAAAAGTATAATATAATACATATATATTATTAATTTATCATTCAAAATTTTCTATTTGTGTTCCTCAATATAGTATTTATGATAAATTATCTAACAATATCATTCATTAATTTTATATGACCAAACACATCAAAAATGTGTCCCACAAAAAGTTTATTTTCCTGTTCGCAATAATTTCTCATTTTTATTTACACAACTTCTAAATATATTTATCACTAACTTCTCGTTGCCATCAATCAAGTAATTCATTTTTTTTGTGATAAAAAGATTAATGAACTCAAGTTTTAGGGAAACTAATTATTACAAATAGTAATATCCAATATCAATTAATTTCATATTTATAAAATTATAAAATAATAGTATTGTACTATTATGTATAATATACATCACATTCACAAAAATATTTATAATATTAGAGTACCATTTATTCAAATCATACATAATAAGTAAAACTTTCTAACATATGCTTAAGTTTATCATTTTTGGTAGAGCTTGAATGAAGTGATGACTTCAAGCCCCTTAATAAATTTCTCCAACTCTTCACCACTCAAGACTTCTTCTTCTGTGGATGATCCTCTCATCTGCTACATTCAAATCCATGCTCGTTAATCACCTTGCCAAAGCTAACAATATTTTACTCTAAGTTAAGAGTCCGTACATCTCGATCCAGTTTTTCCTGTCGGCCTGCAAGTTGTGAGCTATTCCTCTAAACAAGGCCAATATAGATAGAGATGCCTCTATTCCTGATGTTGGTGGAATTCTTGACAAGTCATCAGCTAAGTCATTATCTAGTCTTGATACTGGTCAAGCCGGTACTGACAATTTGAAAACGAAAACAGAAGATAAAATTGTATATTACAGAAATAAATCAAGGTATCAATCTTCACAGAAAGGTTACAGCACACAAGAAGTTGAATCTCAAAGGGATTCAACAGGCGTTAATGACCTTGTCACAAAAGAACCACCTTCTCAAAGTGAAGGTTCACACACTACTACTGGAAGGACAATTCCCTGACACTGCTCAAGGAGGTTCTGAAAAAATGGAATTTAATATTGTACCGCACACAAAGGATAAAGAAGCTCATCAGGAGCATATAGCTGAGTTCGATGCAATATTGAATGATTCAATATTTGCGATAAGCCAACAAGAACTCTCAGCTTAAAGGGTTATATAAGCTTCATGCCCCACAAGAATGATCAGGTCAAAGTCTTGATGAAGGCACCACTACGACTCCAGATGATGCTGCATATGCTGACACTTCAATATTTCTTGATCTTAAGGTTGAAGTGGTTGATGCAAAGAAGAATGCTAGTGTTATTCTTGTAACTCCTCTAATATCCATTCATATGGATTCTTCTTTTGAAGGTACATATTTAATTAGTACTATTATTTTATATTCTAGTATGGCTAAAAATAGACCCTTGTGTGAGGATACCCTTATTTATATGACTGTAGACCACTCTTTCCGGCCCTCTCTAATTTTTTCATTTGGTAGTGATTTGAGCCTTTCAAGTGGGAATGTGGGAAACAATTAGTGAAAAATTAAGAAACTGAGAGGCCGTCTTTTATGCTGGAAAAATGAGAGGTAGACTTGAGAGAGAAGTCAGGGACTTCTAGTGCCTTAAATATTGCTTTTGAAAAGTGATATATGTGTGAGAAGTGATGAGATCGCTTTAAAATAATAAAGAGAATTAAAGGTCTTTCTGTTTCAGCTACATATTAGGATAAAGAATTTCCAAATCTAAAGTTGACTAAAAATTTAAGGGTATAGTATAACATTTCTCTCATGATGATGATCTTGACAAGCATGCCACATCCTAGTGATATTGATGATAATATTGATGATGCTAATGATATTGCAGGTAATATAGATGAGATTCTTATTAGAAATTGTCCCACATCATTTATGGGAGTGGCAGATAACTAGAATATAAGCAGCCAAATAACTCCATTAGTATGAGGCCTTTTGGGAGGTGCCCAAAAACAAATCGGTGCAGGCTCGGCCCAGAGTGGAAAATATCATACTAATATGGAGTTAGACCTGCTCAGTAAAAGCCCAACAAGTGGTATTAGAGCTTGAGGTTGTAACGGTCCAAAACAATCTCAGACGGAATCCCAGATAGGCCTAGGGAAAGGCAGATGGGCTAACCCCATATGGGCTCAAGGAAAAGGCAGGTGGAACTTCCAGTATGGGCCAAGGGGGAGGCAGAAAGCTAAAAGAATTCCAGTATGGGTCAAGGGGGATCCAGATCACACAATCAGCAGGAAAAATCGACAGGTGCTGGGCTCGATATTTGAAGGGTGAGATTGTCAGGAGTTATCCCACATCATTTGTGGGAGGGGCAGATGACTAGAATATAAGCAGCCAGATAACTGCATTAGTATGAGGCCTTTTGGGAGGTGCCCAAAAACAAATCCGTGCGGGCTCGGCCTAGAGTGGACAATATCATATTAATGTGGACTTAGGCCTTCTCAGCAAAAGCCCAACAATTCTAAAATCTATGATCAAAGCCTCTAAAGCTTATATATTTCGATTCTCTCATCTTGCCTTGATGTTGAATTGAAGATATTAAGATAACATGAATGTACCAATTCTTGGAGATTATCGACAAAAAATATCTCTTATCAAGTTGCACATGTTCATGTTGTTGCTCTTAAAGCTACTACCAATATGCCATAAGTGGGATACTATAATGTCAGTGTTACAAGCAACGTTACATTAGTTAAAAAATTGTTATTCTATTGTTACCGCTCTCAATTAGTGTTACAATAGCGATAAAGCTAATGTTGAAGAAAACTGTAACACCAATACCGTGTATCACATTAGTTACTTTTTAATTTTAAAAATATTGAAATGAATATATTATCATAAAAATTGTATTACAATTATATTTTATATTATTAATTAATCATGCATGAAATGTATAATATAATACATAGATATTATAAAATCATCATTCAAATTTTTCTATCGGTGTTCCTCAATATAGTATTTATGATAAATTATCTAACAATATCATTCATTAATTTAATATGACCAAACACATCAAAAATGTGTCCCACAATAAGTTTATGTTCATGTTCGTCGTAATTTCTTATTATTATTCGCACAACTTCTAAATATATTTATCAATAACTTCTCGTTGCCATCAATCAAATAATTCATTATTGTGATAAAAAAGTAATGAACTCAAGTTTTAGTGTAACTAATTATTAGTAACATCTAATATCAATTAATTTTAAATTTATAAAATCATAAAATACTAGTATTGTACTATTATGTATAATATACATCAGTTCACAAAAATATTTATAATATTAGAGTACCATTAATTCAAATCATACATAATTCGTAAAACATTCTAGCATATGCTTAAGTTTAACATCTTTGGTAGAGCTTGAATAAAGTGATGACTTCAAGCCCCTTAATAACTTTCTCGAAGTTTTTACCGCTCAAGACTTTTTCTTCTTTTGTTGATCCTCTGATCTGCGAACATTCAAATCCATGCTCGTTAAACACCTTGCTAAATATATTTAACTCTAACTCAATAGTCCGTACGTCCCGATTCAGTTTTTCCTTCCAGCCTGCAAGTTGTGAGTTCCCCTTCCGATTCTCCAATTGCGTATGTGAAACAATAACCACAGCATTTCCTGGAAAATTTCGAGGCTTAATCTTGAAAGATGCATATGCCGCAGGATAGCCCATCCTAGGAACAGTGTGTGACTGATGTGATTTGATGATAACATCACATCTCAGGATTCTTAGTTCGATATCAGCTTCATCTACTCCTTGCATCGCCAGATATGGGTTCTGCATTGTCTATAATTTAGCGGAGACATGTATGAGATTTATCCATGAATGAAAATGGAGATGTTTTTTTAAGACATTGACATGTTGAAACTAATACATATGCCTTATTTATATGAAATTTAGGGGTATAATAAATTGGAATTGACAGGATATGCTAGATTACAAAGATTCAATTTGGATTTTTGACTTTGACTTAATTTAGTAAAATCCATGGACGTCATGGAAATTAAAACGTCTTTTAGAATATTAAGATATTATGATATATTGGGTCAAAAAAGAAAGATCTTAATATTTGACTAAAATTCTATATTATCCTTTAAACGTATTAAACATGTATGAAACTAATACATAATTGTGTATTTATATGAAATTTAGGGGTATAATAAAATTGAGATTGTGAGCATATATGTTTCAAAGATCGATTTTGATTTTGAATTTATTCAATGAAATCCATGGATGTTTAAAAATTAAAATGTCTTCTAAGATAGTAAGATATTAGGAGATATTAGGATATATTTAGTCAAAAAAGAAATATGGTGGGATTTGACTAAGATTGTAAGATACTATCTTAGGAGATATTTAGTCACAAAAGAAAGATATCCTCGATTAAAACGTCTTCTAAGATTCTAACGTCTTATAAGATTCTAACATATTAGGATATATTTATTGAGAGATATTCATATTTCAATGAGAACACTTAATTAATAAATAATAAAATTTAATTCCAGCCAGTCATACATATCTATGTATATTAATCCAATATATGATTTGTATTCATTTTCCACAACTCTTTAATTCTATCCAAATTTTCATAAACCACAATCATCTCTTTTCTACTTGAACAACGATTGCCCACAACCATCCACTACCACATACAACCATGAACTTTAGCCACCAATATCATTACGTAGATAATAAATTTATTTTAAAAAATAACTACATTCAAAGTTCAAATCATTGCATGACCACTTTTTCCATCCATTTCTTTCCACTCAATATCATATGCCAATACCAAAAACTATATGTAAACCACCTGATTTAAGAATATTATCACAATCATACACACTTACTAAAATCAAACTGTCACAAATTCCAAATATTTAAATATCACAGGAACGACTACTTAGCGACCACTTTTCACCACGTATCCACCATCACAATAACCAGTGGCATCACTAACTACATACCATCACCATATCTAGATAATCAAATATAAGCCGGAATGACCATAAAAATCACAAAACTAGATAGAACTTGAAAGTAAATAATGTGTGCATAAAAGAAACCAAAGACATAAAAGCAACTTCAAAGAAATAAATAATTTATCGATGAAACATGCAGTGCTGAATAACATAACATAATATATCTAAAAAATTGGTCATGCAATATTAAATTCGAATTTCCTATTTATTTAATTAATTAAGTCACACTTAATTAATAACAAATAATTCGAAATACTTACATTTTATTTAAGTCCGAATTTAAATTAAATAATCCTTCAATCATTCTTTGTGCGACCCTTTAGGTTATTGTTACGTTGGCAACAATTTTAAATCTAATTTCAAATCATAAACAATGAGCGGCATCTAGTAATACATCATTGTTACCCAAGTATTAATTATTTAATCAGTGATCAATTAAACCTTTCGTGAATAATGTACAATGTAATATAATCCCTTTAGCCTTATATTATAGATCAAACTCGAGGCATGCATTGTGTCATCCTCCGTTAACGTTCAATCCTTCTTTCCTTGATCAATGAGTAAACTATTAAACAAATCAGTATTTGAGCACGACCATGCATTTTATAGTCTTACTCAATCAAGGGCCAATAATATCACTCCTTTAATACATGAGGGCTAAATCCCATCTAGATCATTCATATTTCTCATACGATTCATAATGTACCCGATCTCTACTTTTATTATTACCCGGTCAAGGATAACTTTCAATAGTATCAAAGTATATTAATTCTCGTATAGAAATATAATGATTTCAAGTCAAAAGACCAATACATCATTATTACTGTGAGATTAACTTATGACACTATAAACATGTAGTACCTCACAACGGGTCAATCCAGCACCATATATAATATGTGTACTAAAATTAATAATAATGATATTACAAAGGAAAAATGGGTAATTTTATATCTATATCTTATATTCTTATACTTTATATCATTAAGGAATTGTGCTATTAACTAGGATAATTGATCCTAATTTATCTCTCACTTATTTTGATCCTAAACTTGCGGGACACTACTATAACCAACTACAATAATCGAGACTTTTTATTCAATAACATAAACTCAAATAAATATGTGTAGATTAAGCCCAAGCCCAACATAACTCCCCTTTAATCTAAACATTCTCCAGCTTTCTGACACCAAGCAACTGACGCATCTTCTCAAACTTGGATATTGCCAATGCCTTCGTTAGGATGTCAGTTCGTTGTTCATTCGTGCGGACATGTCTTATAATTATCAATCCTTGTTCAACACAATCACGGATGAAGTGATAGCGCAAGTCAATATGCTTGCTTCGTCCATAGAAAACTGGATTACGTGCCAAGTCCACAGCTGACCTATTATCAATGTACAATGTGACAGGAGCAACCTTGATGCCCATGATATGACTCAGTACCCGCTGCAACCAAATCGCCTGGCAGGCAGCCGCCGTAGCCGCCATAAACTCAGCCTCACACGAAGAGAGTGCAACACACCGTTGTTTTTGTGACACCCAAGTAATTAAATTCTCATCAAGATAGAAAGCCATTCCTCCCGTACTCTTTCGGTCATCCATACTCCCTCCTAAGTCACTATCCGAAAAACCCGAAAGTATATAATTTCCTTGGCCTTTTGTGTAGATTAGTCCGTACTGTAGCGTTCCCTTCAGATATCGACAAATCCTTTTAACTGCGTTCATGTGCAGCTGTGTAGGCCTTTCCATAAACCTGCTAACAATCCCTATAGAATAAGCAATATCAGGTCTTGTATTCACTAGGTATCTGAGCCCGCCTATAATGCTTTTAAACTGCGTAGGATTTACAACTTCACCCGAGCTGTCAGCATGTAATTGTATCTTGTACTCCATAGGATATCTCACACTATTACATTCTGCCATGCCTGCCTATTCGAGCACCTTCTGCGCATAAGTCGACTGCCTGAGTTCAATAAACTCCTTGTCTTGAGTAACTTCCAACCCCAAATAGTAAGACAGCAGCCCTAAGTCAGACATGTCAAATTCACGATTCATTTCCCCCTTGAATTTGGCAATGTGTGACAGAGATGAGCCAGTAACTAATAAGTCTTCGACATAGACACCAACAACTAGAGAATGAGCTCCATCCTTCTGAGTATATACAGCATGCTCATATGGGCATTTAACAAAATCGAGTGTGAGAAGGTACTGGTTGAGACGAGCATACCACGCTCGAGGGGCTTGACGAAGCCCATACAAAGCCTTGGGAAGCCTATAAACTTGATGTTCGGAGCCGTTTTTGACATAGCCTTTGGGTTGTGTTACATAAACCTCCTCTTGTAAAACACCATTCAAGAAAGCAGATTTAATGTCAAGATGGTGAATCTCCCAATCATTTTTAGCTGCCAATGAAAGGAGTAAATGGACTGTTTCAAGTCGAGTAACCGGGGCAAAGCCTTCTTCATAATCGATTCCATGACGTTGAACATATCCTTTAGCCACAAGACGGGCTTTGTGTTTAGTGATAGCTCCATTTTGATCAGTCTTCAACTTGTAAACCCATTTAAGTGCTATAGGTTTATGCCCTTTTGGAAGATCCACTAGTTGCCAAGTATTGTTTTTTTCAATAGAGGCGATTTCATTATCCATTGCTGTCTTCCAGGCATCGTCCTCAACAGCCTGCTCAAAAGAAATGGGTTCATCAATACCCATTAACATAAGTTCATCTTCAGCTAATTCCACCTCAGTCGTGTGGTCATAAATATCTGCAAGTGAGCGGAGCCTTGGGGGCGGTGTTTCTGCAGTTTCATCAGAAGATGTCGTGTCTGGAGTGGTAGGTGTTGTACTGTCAGTTTTTTTCTTCGCTAGAATTCTCAGGTTCGGTGGGATCATTTTCCAGGATAAAGTGTGCACCGCTGTTAGGCGCAGATTTAATAGAGTCATCCCAATTCCAGGCTTTCTGTTCGTTGAAAAAACACATCTCTGCTGATGTGAATACTGCCAGTTATAGGATCAAACAGTCGAAATATCTTGGTTCCAGCTTCTCTGCCAAAATGAACCATTAGTCGACTTCTATCATCGAGTTTTTTTGTGTGTACAGCTGGAATCTTGACATAAGCAGTACAACCAAATACTTTGGCATAATGCAAGTTTGGTTTTGTTCCAAACCAGGCTTCATGAGGAGTAAGATTCGACATTGCTCGTGTTGGCAGCTTGTTTAAAATATAAATGGCATGAGTGACTGCCTCTCCCCAATAAGTAGCTGGCACCTGTCTTTCCTTGAGCATGCTTCATGCCATGGCAACTACTGTACGATTCCGGCGCTCTACGACACCATTTTGTTGTGGTGTGTAGGATTCCGTGTAGTGCTTAAGTATGCCATGTTCCTCACAAAAAAGGTTGAACTCTTTTGAACAAAATTCGCCTCCTCGATCGGTTCTTAAAACTTGAATACCCTGTCATTTTCAATTCTCAACAAGAACTTTAAACTTCTTGAAATAATTCAGTGCCTCATTCCTGTGTTTAAGGAAATAAACCCACATCATACGGCTGTAGTCATCAACAAGAAGCATAAAATAATTGTTCCCCCCCGGTGTGGAAGGGGATATAGGACCGCATAAATCCAAATGTATCAATTCTAGAGCAGACTTAGCAATAAAATTAGATTTATTTGGAAAAGGCTTACGTGTTTGTTTGTCATAAGGCAACTCTCACAGATTTCTTTGGGGTGAACAATGTTTGGTACACCATGAGCCATATGATTCTTTGATAACAGTTGCATTTCCTTGAAATTTACGTGTCCGAGTCTCTTATGCCACAACCATGCTTCCTCGTCACCCTTTGTTAGTAGACAATAATGTTTAGCTTCCTGAATGTGAATCTTATAGAGTCGATTTGCAGACCTTTAGACTTGCATAAGCATCCTTCCACAACTATCATAAACCCACAGCTTCTCTCCGTTCATGACAACTCTATTTCCCTCCCCCGAGAGCTGTCCTAAGCTGATGATGTTGCTTCACAAAGTAGGTATGTAGCAGACTTCGCTTAAAATTCTGGTCTCCCCATTCTTGCACAGGAATTTGATTGAACCTCTGCCCTGAATTTGGACTACTGAGCCATCACCAAATTTCACTTCCCCTTTCACAGTCCTGTCAAGCTTTTCAAATTTCTCACGACAGTCCAGTCATGTGATTACTAGCTCCATTATCAAGATACCATACGTTTTCATCTCTCTCCTTGATGTTTACTATAATCTTATCCTCGGTAATGCCAATCACATCAGGTTTGATGTTTTCGCATAAATTCATCAAGAGTGCAGGTTCTTCGTCGATTATAAATGACATATTTGCTTCCCCTCTTTGTGGCCTGTTCTTCTTAGGCTTACGACACTCATAAGCGAAGTGTCCATATGCAGCACAATTGTAACATTTCACCTGGCTTCTATCTCGAGCCATACGGTTATCCCTTGTGTGATAATCACTACCACTGCTTTGCCCAGCCTTTCCTGACTTCTTCAACCACTCTTCTCGAGTGAGAAGAAGTTTCCTGTCGTTGCCTTCTCTCTTGAGCCACTCATCCTCAGTCAAGAGTAGTTGCTGCCCCTCGTTGTTCTCCGTTTGTCCACCCAAGCGTTCCTCATGGGCTTTAAGAGAACCAATGACCTCCTCCACGGACATAGTGTCTAAGTTACCAAATTGTTCGATTGCAGACGCAATTTGGAGGAACTTAGTTGGGACAACCCTTAGTAGCTTTTTAACGACATACTCTTCAGCAATTGTCTCTCCTAACGCCCTGATTTTCGAAACCAAGCCGTTTAATTTCATACAAAAGTCATCCAACATTTCAGTGTCTTTCATCTTTAGAGACTCAAACTCTGATTTTAGGGTCTGAGCTTTAGCCTTCTTTACTTTATCCGCACCTAGGCACATTATTTTTATAGCCCCCCAAGCCTCCTTCGATGTTTTCTTTTCTGCTATCGTTAACAGCATGTCATCTGCAATCCCTTGATAGATAATGGCTAGTGCTCGCTTGTCTGTTTTTTCTTCGACTGTACCCTTTGGATCCTTTGGTTCTATTGCATCCCAAACACCGTGTGCCTGCATAAAGACTTTTATCTTGATGGCCCATGTGGTGTAGTTCGTCTTAGTTAGCATAGGATAACTCAGTCCAAATGACCCCTCCTTGTTCTTGCTAGCTTCCATTTCACTGTTTAACCACGATCGTGTTTCACAGGTGACTTGAGTGCTCTGATACTAGATGTTAGAGCAAATAAAGAAAGAGATAACACAGCTAATATTTGATTGATTACTTGTATGAAATTCTTACAATTGATGAGATCTTACAGAATAAACCAGCATTGCTACTTAAACAACTTGTAACAGAATTGTTCTATAAACTAGGATAATTGATCCTAATTTATCTCTCACTTATTTTAATCCTAAACTTGCGGCACACTACTATAACCAACTACAATAATCGAGACTTTTTATTCAATAACATAAACTCAAATAAATATGTTTAGATTAAGCCCAAGCCCAACAATATTGGTTGCAAAAGGATATGCTCAAGAGCACAAGATAGACCACCATGAGATTTTTGCACTAGTGAGATGTTGGAAACTGTTCGTTTGTTATTGGCTGTGTCAACCAAAAATAATTGGCAAGTTCATCATTTAGACGTGAAAACAATGATTACTGAGTCGCTGGAGGTGTGCGACTCAGCCAAAGGGATATGTAAAGGAGGTTAAGAACATTTAGTTTATAAGTTGATTAAGGTAATTTCACAGCTTACTAAAATCTTTTTTATCAAAACTAAAAATATAAACAAAATATGCTTAATTTTTATGAAATATTCAAATTTTACATTAATAAAACAATATTATTCTGCTACTTAAACTTGAAAAGTGAATATACTATAGTACATATCAATTATACACCAAACTTATATATAACATACATTCATAAAATTTCAAATTAATGTGACTATTTCAAACAAGTACGTCTGTGCATTTTTAAGAATTAAAACTGAAATGTACTCTCTTTGTCCCCACCCTAACATCGTCCCACCAATTTTTAACATGTATGTAAGAGTAGTTTTTTAAAAATTAAAGTGTAAATGTACTTAGCATCTCACCCAATTGTTAATGTGTTTGTGGGAGAGTGTTACGAAAAATATTTTAAGATTAATGTAAAGTATAATTATATTATTTTAGAAAAAAAATAAAAGTAGAATATTTTAAATATTTATTTAAAAAATAAAAAAATAAAAATAAATTATAGAGATATATTTTATATTTATGTTAAAGTGTGTGTCAAACACAATATCATAAACATTAACAATTGGATGGGTGAGAGGTGGGGGTGGGGGGATGGTGGTTGGGCGGTGGGTGGGGCATTTAGAGAGTAAATATTTTGACACAATTAAATATTAGTGGCCTCTTCTGCGTTTGATAAGAAAGATAAATGCATTACTACCAAATATTAAGTTACATAATTTTTAAATATTTTAAATTACTCAAATAAAGACAAAAAGAAGTTGTTGATGGTAACCTTTTTATCTCTATCTTTAATCATAATGACAAAATTGAATGCTTCTGCATGTAAATTTAAAAGTTTATGCAGATAATGTCGTCATAATTTGACTTATTATGATTTTATAATTTGACTTATATATTATGATTTTATTAAAGATTGTTCACGAACATATTTTTATAAGTATTTAGTAGGCTAAAACATTTCATTGCTACAGAGGTGAGTATAGGCTCCAGCAGATCGTTTGAAAGAGGTATATAGCTTTTAAAATTGTGTAGCTAGTTTTGTTGTTGTGAAATTATGCTTTTTTATATTTAATCTTAAGATTTTATTTTTGTGCTTCTATAATTCTCATTATTTGATAAAATTATTATCTATTGTTGTATTGAATTCTATGTTTTGTGATTTATATATGTGCATCTTAATTCTTGTGGATCATGTTGATGGTAAACTATTTATCTCTATCTTTGATTTATATATGTTTTTTAATAGTTCTTACAAATATTATTGAGAAGGATTTACATGTTAGATCCATTAATCTACCTCTTTTGTCAATGGACCTTTTGAAAGAAATGATACTTTTCATAAACCTTTTGTTTTTTTTGCAAAATTGTTACGATCTATATCATTTAACAAATTCAAAGAAGATTAGGTGAGGAAGTGTTCTTTGAATATAAATTTTAGCTTTGTAGTGTGTAAGTATATGTTTATATTTCATTCTGCCTCAAACGGATAAATGGTTGTTTAAGTTTGTTAATTAATAGGCACTTTTCGATTGTGTACGAAATTGAAATTCGATTTGTAGTTTTCTAAGTATAAGTTGCATAATACTGTTGTAGTCCCTCTCATTTTTTTACAGTTTTTACGTATTTGACACGCATTTAAGGCGATTATAATGTATAGTTTCATAATTTATTTTTGAAATTTTCCTTTTCTGTATAAAAATATGGCCATTATATTCTTATTTAGAAGATTTTTTTTTTAAATGTTGGCAACTATACTTTTATAAGAATCTTAAACTGTGTGTAGAGTTGAATATAAAAAATTGGATGGGACTTGAGGAGTAGTATAACGGAAATTGGATGGGACTGAGGGAGTAGTATAACGGTATTTAGAATAATTTTGATAGTTTATCATGACACTCACATTGTTCTGTTTTTTTTAAGTCACAGCTCAAGCCATTATTTTTTCTTCAACTTCTGTTTTGTGCCACTTTGATGAGTTACTTAGATTTTTAGGAAATTAAACAAATGGATAAGGGCAAGGCTGTTATGGAAGAACAAATGGACACCCAGGTAAGCCTTTTGTTATATATATGGAGATATAGCAGTAAAAAATTACTAAGCTTATACTTGAATTACTAATTACAATTTTAATATAAACTTAGTCTACATATAATTTTAGTGTAAGCTATTTATACTTGAATTACTAATCACAATCTTAATGTTTAGTCTACATATAATCTTAGTGTAAACAAATTAGTCTAACTATCTTATTGTCTTATTTATTAAGAGGTTTTCTCAACTTTTTGGTTGTTCCCTTTCTACCTATTAAATAAGTTACTTGTTTATCGCACTCCTTGTACATTAAAAAATAATTTTATTATAATATAAATTCGATCATCCAAACTCAAAAGTTACAATTTACAATGTTTAAACAAAACATATTACAAACCTGCTAATATCTTAACTTCTCCAATATACCATCCACACCTCTGTTTCATTAACCTGTAGTTGGCGAATACATAGTAACCTGAAATTTTTAATTTAAAAAAATGGATCAACCTAAATAAGTCCAATAATTGTGGAGAGTGTAAAATAATATTGGGTACTAGTTTTGAAACAATAACAAAATTACAACAAGTACATTACAAGCAAGTAAACACTTACTCTCCTAACAATCAACTATAGACTTGGGAAGCTCCATACTAAAAACGGACCTGACAACAAGTCCTCCGTGTCAATTTCTTGTATTTTAATTTTCATTCCATAAGTGCAAAATGTTTGTTTAAGTTTGCTAACTAATGGATATTCTTCTAGCTGTGTGTACAAAATTGAAAGACCAATATTTAGGTTTTCTATGTATAAGTTGCATAATGTAATGATGTTTTGATTAGTTTTACTAGTTTAATGGTACTCACATTGGTAATTTTTTTATTTAACAATGTTACTATTTAAGTTGTAGAAAGTCATTGTTTTTGCTTTAAACAGATGGAGAAGGGTAAAGCTGTCGTGAAAGAACAAATGGACATGCAAGTAAGCCTTTTCGTGCAAGTATGTAAATTTATATAATGATAATATGCAGTACTCTTGTAAAGTTAACATCCTGCAATTGCTTTGAGAGTTTAAGTGTACCTAAAACTCGAACAGTACCGGAGCTGGTATGGGAGCTACAGACTCCATTAATATTTTTAGGCTTATCCAATGCCAATATTACTGACACTCAAGTTCAGAGCATTTCACAGTTTCTGCAGCATCGATTTTTATAAGCATTCTGAGTTCTGACATTGCATTGTCTAAAAAAAGATGTACATCTACATGCATATATAGTACTTTAGTAACAGAATTACAAAGCATAGATTCAGAAGTGCATTGCATTGTCGAACAAACAAAACATTCATCATGCACTATTCACGTTGCACATACTTGGGATTTGGCTTAGTTGCCCGTTGAGACAATCTAAGTTGCAATATTATAATTGCAGATAATATTTATAATTATAATTTTAATCTAAGTTGCAATTGCAGGATGTTTCCACTTTAGATGGAAATTTATATAATGATAATATGCAGTACTCTTGTAAAGCATACATTTATAATTGACAATTATTTACTAACTTTATGCTTGAACTAATTACTAATCAATTTTGGCAATTATGGTATCACTCCAGGTTTTCAAATTACAAATTTATGTTTCAATTATTAGTTATCTAAGTTACAGCAGCTATGATATCACTCAAGATTTTCTCTCCTTTTTCTCTCTCTTTTCTACCTATATATTAATTGATATGTATATCTCTTCCAATTACTTTTTTAGATATTAAAAGAAAAACAAAACAATGCTCTATCATATGAAGTTGTACTGTAACATTTTCATGCTTTTATATGTGGTAGGAGTGATTACCTACACTGTACTAAGATACCTATAGAGTTACAACCTTAAATAACTTAATATCTTTATTAGAGTTGAACATGTATTGTAATGTCAGGAGGGTGATATGTCGCGAGCCTCTCTTCCACCAACATTGATCGTTCTCTCCTCGGATACCCAAAGGTTTGTTACCCTTAGGCCTTCATATGATTCCAAATTTTTATCTGAAGAAAAATGTAAGGGAATATCCAAATTAGTTCTGTCATTCTTTTTTATAATTAGTGTTACAAATTAGTTGTAGGCCCAAAGAAATGACAATAGCAGAAGTGCTATTTTTTTGCTAAATTAAGAGATGTATTAGAAAAGAGAATATACAAGGGAGATCTCCCATGCTCTATAACCAATTCTCGAGATAGAAAGCAAAACTATAAGCTGATTACATCAAAATAAGATGAGGCCTATTATATACTACTCTAGAGAACCAAGTTGAGCTGTTAAGCCTGGTTTAACATCAACTAGAATACAATCTATAGGCTTCATTGGGCCAAAAATTCCTTTGTCATGGGCTCGGCATGTTAAAAATAAATAATATATTTTTGACTATTAATATAATAGAATTGTGTGGAAGTCTCTGAAATAATCTTGATACATGTATTAGTATCTTGGTATATGTATTAGTATTTTTCTATGTTCAATGTATTGGTGTAGGTACATATAATCTCTGGATACATGTATCTTGGTCAAGTGATGTCTATTGGAGTCTAAGAGTTATCTAGATCTTTCTATGGAGTCCTATATAAAGCCTTGTACCAAGTCATTTGTAATCAAGTAATTTTTCAAGTAATACATTTCTTCTCCTAAATTGTCTTGAGTGAGTTTGAGTGAGATCCTTTCTTCCAACAAAGTGGTATCAAGAGCCAAAAATTCTACTTCTACTTGTCTTCAAAGAATGCTTGTGTGGTGTAAAGAAGAAGAAGATCATGGAAAATGGAATGTCTCAATGGCAAATGCCAAAGTTCACCAAAGATAATTATGAGAATTGGTGCATTCGTATGAAGGCGATCATTGGAGCAAATGATGTGTGGGAAATTATGGAGAAAGGATTGGAGGTGCCCGAAAATGAAGCAAATTTGAATCAAGTTCAAAAAGATCAACTTCAAGCCCAAAGAAAGAATGATCAAAAGGCGATCATGATCATTCATCAATGTTTGGATGATTCAATGTTACAAAAAGTGACTTCCGCAATAACGTCAAAGAAAGTTTGGGATACTCTCAAATCTTCTTTTAGTGGCGATATTAAAGTAAAGAGAGTTCGGCTACAAACACTTCGTGGCGAGTTTGAGGCTTTGCGAATGAAGGAATCCGAATCAATCTCATATTATTTTTCAAGGGTCTTGACCGTTGTCAATCAAATGAAAAGCAATGGAGAAGAGGTAAGTGATGTTCGTGTTATTGAAAAAGTTCTTCGTTCACTTGACTCTAAATTTGATTACAAAGTTGTGGCAATTGAGGAGGCTAAAGATAACAAGCCCATGAAGAAAAAATGTTAAAGAAGGAGCCAATTGAACAAGCCTTACAATCAAAGTTATCTTTTAAAGATAATGATGGAAGGTATATGAGGAACCAAAGAGGTCTTGGACAAGGACGTGGAAGAGGATTTCTATATGGACAAAGAAGAGGTCGTGGCCAACAAAGGGAGGAAAGTCAAAAGTATGAAAGATTGTACGAGACAAGAAATTCAAGAGGCCGTGGAAGAGGAAGAGTTACACCAAGGTATGGCAAGTCAAATGTTAAATGCTATAATTATCAAAAATTTGGTCACTATGCTTCCGAGTGTCACACTTCAAAAAATCAAGTGGAGGAGAAAGCTAATTTTGTTGAAGATAAAGGCAATGTTGATGAACCCACTTTATTTCTAGCGCATAAAGGAGAAGTAAATTGTGAAGATAATTTGTGGTATCTTGATAGCGGCGCAAGTTATCATATGTGTGGCAGTAAAAATTTGTTCGTGGATCTTGATGAGAAAGTGAATGGAAAAGTTACTTTTAGAGACTCTTCGGGAGTGCCCATCAAAGGCAAAGGTAACATCTTAATTCGCTTGAAAAATGGAGATCATAATTTTATTTCAAGTATTTATTATGTGCCTAGCATGAAAAATAATATCTTGAGTTTGGGGCAACTAATGGAGAAAGGCTATACCATCACCATGAAAGATGGATTTCTCAATTTGAGAGATTCTAATGATAATTTAATTGCAAAGGTGCATATGACGAAGAATCGTATGTTTATTCTCAAAATTCAAATGATGTTGCAAAATGTCTTAAGGCTTGTGTTGGAGATTCTTCTTGGCTTTGGCATCTTAGGTTTGGGAACTTGAACTTTGATGGACTAAATTCACTATCAAAGAAGCATATGGTGAATGGATTGCCTCACATCAACCATCCAAACCAAATTTGTGAAGGATGTCTTTTCGGAAAACAATCAAGAAAGAGCTTTCCAAAGGAATCTATGTCAAGAGCAAGGAGCCACTTGAACTCATTCACTCCGATGTATGTGGGCCTTTTAATCCTCCATCTTTTAGTAAGAATTGCTATTTCTTGTTATTCATTGATGATTTTAGCCGCAAGACATGGGTGTACTTTCTCAAAGAGAAGTCTCAAGTTTTTGAATGCTTCAAAAAGTTCAAAGCCCAAGTTGAAAAAGAGACCAAGTATCAAATAAAAGCCATTCGTTCGGATCGAGGAGGTGAATTCAATTCAAAGGAGTTCTTGTAATTTTGTGAAGCTCATGGTATTAGACGACCCGCAACGGTTCCAAGATCACCGCAACAAAATGGAGTCGCCGAAAGAAAAAATAGGAGCATTCTTAACATGGCTCGAAGAATGCTAAAGAGCAAGAATATGCCTAAGGAATTTTGGGCCGAAGCGGTAGATTGTGCCGTCTACTTGTCAAATAGATGTCCCACGAGAAGTGTTAAAGACATAACATCGCAACAAGCATGGAAAGGAAAGAGACCATCTATTGCTCACTTAAGAGTTTTTGGAAGCATAGCTTATGCACACGTCGATGATGAGCTAAGAACAAAGTTGGATTATAAGAGTGAAAAGTATGTGTTTGTTGGCTATGATGCAAGAGCAAAGGGGTAGAAACTTTACAACCCCATCAATGGAAAGATTGTTATTAGTCGAGATGTTGTATTTGACGAAGAGAGCTCATGGGATTAGAGCAACACATAAGAAGATTATAATTTCTTCCCATTTATTGATGAAGAAAGTGAAGAAAATATCACTCCTCCCACATCACCACGAGCAACAAGTAATGGACAAACTCCTTTATCTTTTTCAAGTGATGATGAGGAGACACCACCAAGACGTTATAGAAGTCTTGGAGAAATATACGATGAAACGGAAGAGGTTCCCGCTATTTCCAAATTAACACTTCTTTGTCTTCTAGCGGAAACCGAACCAACAAGCTTCAAAGAAGCCGTGCAAGATGAAAGGTGGAAGAAAGCAATGGACGACGAGATTGAGTCTATAAAGAAGAATGACACATGGGAGTTAGCAACACTTCCAAAAGGACAAAAAGCTATTGGTGTAAAGTGGATTTATAAGGTGAAGAAGAATGCCCAAGGTAAGGTGGAAAAATATAAGGCAAGATTGGTGGCCAAAGGCTACAATCAAAGACATGGAGTTGATTATGACGAAGTTTTTTCCCCGGTTGCAAGAATGGAGACTATAAGGCTAATCATCTCATTAGCGGCTCAAAATGGATGGAAAATTCATCAAATGGATGTGAAGTCCGCTTTCTTGAATGGTGTTCTTGAAGAAACCGTGTATGTGGAGCAACCATTGGGATACATCGTAAAAGGACAAGAAGGAAAAGTCTTAAAGTTAAAGAAGGCCTTGTACGGATTGAAACAAGCGCCGAGGGCTTGGAATAATAGACTTGACAAATACTTTCAAGCTCAAGGATTTTACAAGTGTCCTCATGAACATGCTCTATATGCCAAGGTTGCTAAAAATGGAGAATTTCTTCTTGCGTGCTTGTATGTGGATGATTTAATATTCACGGAAAATAGTCCAAGTATGTTTGAGAAATTTAAACAAGACATGACAAGAGAATTTGAGATGACCGATATTGGGCTTATGTCATATTATCTTGGCATTGAAGTAAAGCAAATGGATGATGGAATACTAATATCACAAGGAAGCTATACAAGGGAGATTTTGAAGAAATTCAAGATGGAAAATTGTCAAGCCGTAAGCACCCCCATTGAATGTGGAACGAAGTTGTCGAAATTTGAAGAATGTGAGAAGGTGGATCCTACATATTTCAAAAGTCTTGTGGGAAGTTTGAGATATTTGACATGCACGAGGCCCAACATACTCAATAGTGTTGGACTTATTAGTTGCTATATGGAGGCTCCAACAACAACACACATGAAGGCGGCCAAGAGAATTCTTCGTTATCTCAAAGGCACAATGGATTATGGATTGTTGTATCAT
The DNA here is from genome assembly GCF_009905375.1 of Apium graveolens. Taxonomy (NCBI): domain Eukaryota; kingdom Viridiplantae; phylum Streptophyta; class Magnoliopsida; order Apiales; family Apiaceae; genus Apium; species Apium graveolens. Next base: position 36,269 of record NW_027420664.1, on the reverse strand, counting down.
TACTCAAATGAGTTCAAACTTGTTGGTTATTGTGATAGTGATTGAGCCGGTGACATTGATGATCGAAAGAGTACCACCGGATATGTATTCTTTATTGGTGACACATCTTTTTCATGGAGTTCAAAGAAATAACCCATTGTTACCCTGTCCACTTGTGAGGCGGAGTATGTGGCGGCGTGTTCTTGTGTTTGTCAAGCTATATGGCTAAGGAGAGTTTTGGAAGAGCTCCACATGCCACAAAATGAGTCCACGGAAGTATTGGTTGATAACAAGTCGACAATAGCTTCGGCCAAAAATCCGGTCTTTCATGAACGGTGCAAGCACATTGATACAAAATATCACTTTATTCGGGAATGTATCGAAATGCGTGAATTGGAGTTGAATTATGTGAAGTTCCAAGATCAAATTAGTAACATATTTACAAAACCTCTCAAAAGTGACGCCTTCAACAAATTCCGAAGTCTACTTGGGATAGTCAAAATTAAGGAGGGGTGTTAAAAATAAATAATATATTTTTGACTATTAAAATAATAGAATTGTGTGGAAGTCTCTGGAATAATCTTGGTACATGTATTACAATCTTGGTACATGTATTAGTATTTTTCTATGTTCAATGTATTGGTGTAGGTATATATAATCTCTACATACATGTATCTTGGTCAAGTGATGTCTATTGGAGTATAAGAGTTATCTAGATCTTTCTATGGAGTCCTATATAAAGCTTTGTATCAAGTCATTTGTAATCAAGTAATTTTTTTTTCAAGTAATACATTTCTTCTCCTAAATTGTCTTGAGTAGGTTTGAGTGAGATCCTTTCTTCCAACATTTCTTTCTTGCCATAGCTGGCAAAAAAAAACCTGGATGAAACCAAGAGCTACACTACTCTTGGCTCTGTCCTGAATATGCAGCATGTGGTTGAGAACTTCCAACCAGGTGTCGCCAACAATTGATAGATCTAACTTATACAACAAGTCAGGGGGAACAAAACGACTATAGTGGCAGAGCAGAAATAAGTGATTATCAGTCTCATTTACTGCATAAAACAATGATAATTTCATTACGTATCAAGATATGATAATCAAGCAGGAAGATATAATCATCAACTGCATCATGAAACTTCATTCACTTTATTTTACAACAATCAACTGAATCCAAATTTGACAACAACGAACCAAAGCCTCTACCAAAAAATCAAAAACCAACTTCACTAAAACCCAAAGTAACTAAAGAATATGCATCACAACCTTTGTGCTGATATGGGAAGCTTGTAGTTGAAAAATTACGACCCCTTTATTTTTCTTATAATAAAGTTTCCATTTGTTTTATAGGCTCAACACTCTCTTCATGAAACTGTCTTTTATTATTGCTAAACTGATCTAATTGATTCTGCATAGCGAACAAGATCCAGAAGAGATGAAAAGAGAGAAAAGAAAAATCGCATCTCGTGAATACAGAAAAAGAAAAAAGGTATGCCTAATACATGTTCTATTGTATGTTTTTAACGTCTACTACTATAAGATTCATAACCATATTTTATACCAGAACCATGTCGAGGAACTTAAAGAACGTTGTCATTCTCTTAATCTTGAAAACAAGTCTCTTACAATAGAGAATCAGCAACTAAAAGAAAAGCTCAACAAAATTGAAACTGATTTGGCTCTCGTCAAGGTATTTCTTTAGTTTGTTTATCTTCCTTCAGGTCACTTGCTTACATATAATATTTAGGCCGTCTGAGAAAACTAACCATTATTGTTGTAGGAGGTGTAGAATTTTAACTGATTATTTATATATAAGTATATATCTGTATACTTCTCACTAGTAAAACACAAATCACACACACAGATTTGCACACCAAAAGATCTACTTTTCTTTAATCAATGATACAATATATATAGAAATGAACTAAGGTACTGGTAGCTATAAATCAGAAAAACTAGTAATGGGCCTAACAACTCCTACTAATCCCTTACCACTTATTATGAGTCCTACAATTTCTCCACTAACAGCATGACCAAGTCATCAACTCAACAAATCAAATAAGAAAACATTATTAATTTACTACAAATAAAAATAAGTTTAAGATAATTTTTCAACAATCTCCCCTGTAATCTTAAACTTACCTGAACAAAATTTATGAAGCACTTCTCTTCATTTTCTTCATTTTATGATGCACTTCTCACCACCATCTCTTCATTTTGTGATGTACTTCTCACCACTATCAAGTTTGATGCACTTCTCAACAAAAATAATTTTTTTGTTGATGCACTTCTCATCAACGTCATTTTTGTTTGCTGGAGCACTTCTCTCCTGGTGCACATAATCACCCACACTTCTAAAACAAAATTTCTTTCATAACCACTTGTGCCATGTTATCTTTCTCATTATTTTCACTGCTCAATTTTCTCCTTAATTTTTTTATCATGCTTCTCTTTCTTCTGCCCATGCTTCTCTCTAGTAGACTTTTTTCTTGATACCTCATTAAATATAAATTGATAAATTTTTTGATGCCATTAAATATGATAAATAAATACTTAACATATGTATATAGGTGTATATTTTAAAATATCTCACAAAGCCCTAGATCATGACGCTCGGATACTAAGTGTAGAATTTTAATGATTATTTATACATAAGTATATATCTGTATACTTCTCACTAGTAAAACACAAATCACACACACAGATTTGCACACCAAAAAATCTACTTTTCTTTAATCAATGATACAATATATATAGAAAGGAACTAAGGTACTGGTAGCTATAAATCAGGAAAACTAGTAATGGGCCTAACAACTCCTACTAATCCCCTGCCACTTATTATGAGTCCTACAATTTTTTCACTAACAGCATGACTAAGTCATCAACTGAACAAATCAAATAAGAAAACATTATTAATTTACTACAAATAAAATAAGTTTAAGATTATTTTTCAACAGGAGGACCATCATTACAATTCTAAAAATTTGAGATGAAAATGTTATTAACTTGTTACATGGTCTAGATCATGATGACTACAGATAATGTAATGATAACTATATATATATATAGTATCACATTTGATTTTGTAAATGAGAAGATGACCTTTTATTAGTTGTTGTGGCACACCTTTGCCCATCCACACAACTTCATCCGTCCATGAGACCATGATTATATAAAGTTTGATGCCTTAAATGATTAGTGTCAAAATTAGGGTACACTTCTGCAATATAAAATTTTATTTCTGCCCCAGCTAATATTATTACATAATTAAGATAAATTCATAGAACAAACATGCGTGTGCACGTTCTCCTGCTTGTCATACTGAATCTCACATGAATTACTAACAATGCATGGCAGGATAAGCAAATTCAGGCCATGAAGATTTTGACTAGTGGTTTGCGCAAGTTGGGGGACTAGTGGAGGATAAGCTAAATTTATTGTAGCTTTCAAGTGTTGCTTTATGTAATTGACCGTGTCTTACAATTAAATGTGTTTTAAGTTTTTGTTGGATCATTATGACATATACCCAGAGTTTGGTCTGGTGAAATACTCTTAACTAGAGAATTAATTGATTAAGAGAATTATTATTAGTCATTCAAAATTTTCTGCATTAGTAGGAGGGTGATTGTCAGTCCACACTTACATTGTTTAATATCTTTTTATATATGCTTTGTTCAGAACCAAGCTTAGGAAATGCAGAATTTCTATTTTGACAGTATTATTAGATGCTTTGTCAGCAATGTATTTAACTTTGATACTCTTCTAGTTGTGTCTCTGCAAATTGGTTATTCATACCGTTGATGATGAATGGCTACTTATGTTCAAAATTACTAATAATGACATTCAAGATAATGAGAGTAGGGACGAGAAAAATAAATTACATGAAAGGTTGTGATTCTTGTGGAGGTCAAGCATTTTTTCCAAAGAAAACTTTACTCAGTATGTGGCAACAAATCTTGACGCTTCTCTTGTCACTTCTTTCCAACCATGTTCCTGACACAAGAAGCTTATTTTGTAAAATAGAAGAAAATAACGGCATTGAGAATGACTGTTAAGTCAGATTCTGATGAAGATGACACTACAACTCTAAATTCAAAGCTAAATATTAATAAAGTTGCAGATAATGACGCAAGTAAGGAGGTCACTGCATCTGGACTTTTGTCAAAGAGGAAAAGGATATTGCTCAAGGTGCAAATGACTATACATTACTCTCCTACACAGTCTACTTTTATATAGAACATGAATCATCAGGAGCTATTCCTCTAAAGGAGGCCAATACAGATAAAGATGCTTCTATTCCTGATGTTGGTGGAATTCTTGACAAGTCAATATCTAGTCTTGATGCTGGTCAACCTGGTACTGACAATTTGAAAAGGAAGACAAAAGATAAAGTTGTATATTACAGAAAGAAATCAAGATATCAATCTCCACAGAAAGGTTACAACACACAAGAAGTTGAATCTCAAAGGGATTCAACGGGTGCTAATGACCTTATCACATAAGACCCACCTTCTCAAAGTGAAGATTCACACACTGCTATTGGAAGGACAATTCCATGACACTGCTGAAGGAGGTTCTGAATAAGTGGAATTTGATATTATACCACACACAAAGGATAAAGAAGCTCATCACGATCATAGAGCTGAGTTTGATACTTTATTGAATGATTCAATATTTACGATAACCCAAAAAGAACCCTCAGTTCAAAGGGTTGAAGAAGCTTCAAAGCGTCATGCCCTACAAGAACGATCAAGTCAAAGTCTTGATGAATGCACCACTACGACTCCCGATGATGCTGCATATGCTAACACTTCAATATTTCTTGATCCTAAGGTTGAAATGGTTGCTGCAAAGAAGAATACTATTGTTATTCTTGTAACTCCTCTAATATCCATTCATATGGATTCTTCTGTTGAAGGTACATATCTAATTAGTACTATTATTTTATCTGCTATTATGACTAAAAATAGACCCTTGTGTGAGGATACCCCTATTTATATAACTGTAGACCACTCTTTCTGGCCCTATCTTATTTCTTCATTTGGGAGTGATTTGAGCCTTTAAAGTGGGAGTTTGGGAAAATAATTAGTGAAAAATTAAGAAACTGAGAGATCGTCTTTTATGGTGGAAAAATGAGAGGTAGACTTGAGAGCGAAGTCTGGGACTTTTAGTGCCTTAAATATTGCTATTGAAAAGTGATATATGTGTGAGAAATGATGAGATTGTTTTAAAATAATAAATAGATTTAAGGGTCTTTCTATTTCATCTACACATCAGGATAAGAAAATTATCAAATCTAAAGTTGACCTAAAACTTAAGGGTGTAGTAGAACAGTTCTCTCATAATGATGATCCTGACATGCATGCCACATCCTAGTGATGTTGCTGATAATAATGGTGATGATAATGATGTTGCAGGTAATATAGATGAGATTCTTATTAGAAGTTGTCCCACATCATTTGTGGGAGGGGAAGATGACTAGAATATAAGCATCCAGATAACTCTATTATTATGAGATCTTTTGGGAGGTACCCAAAAACAAATAAGTGCGGGCGCGGCCCAGAGCAGACAATATCATACCAATATGGAGTTAGGCCTGCTCAGCAAAAGCCCAACAAGTGGTATCAGAGCTTCAAGTTGTAACGGTCCATAACAATCTCAGAAGGGCTCCCAAATAGGCCTAGGGAAAGACAGATGGGCTAACCCAATATAGGCTTAAGGAAAAGGCAGGTGGACCTTCCAGTATGGGCCAATTGGGAGGCAGAAGGCCAGAAGGCAGGTGTCGGGCCCGATATGTGAAGGGGGAGATTATTGGGAGTTGTACCATATTGTTTGTGGGAGGGGCAGATGACTAGAATATAAGTAGTTAGATAAATCTATTAGTATGAGCCCTTTTGGGAGGTGCCCAAAACAAATTCTTTCGGGATCGGCCCAGAGCGGACAATATTATACTAATGTGGAGTTAGGCCTACTCAGCAAAAGCCCAACAATTCTAAAATCTATGATCAAAGCCTCTAAAGCTTATATATTTCGATTCTCTCATCTTGCCTTGATGTTGTATTGAAGATATTAAGACAACATGAATGGAACAATTCATGGAGATTGTCGAGTGAAAATATCTCTTATCAAGTTGTACATGTTCATGCTGATCTGACTCCCAATGCACTTTCAAATCCAGATATGCAAACTATTCTAGATGCTACTACCACTATGCTATAAATGGGCTACTATAATGCAAGTGTTAAAAGCTTAACATTAGTTAACAAATTATTGTTCTATAGTAACACCTCTCAATTAGTGTTACAATAGCGATAAAGCTAATGTTGCAGAAAAATGTAACACCAATACCGTGTATCACATTAGTTACTTTTTAATTTTGAAAAATTGAAGTGAATATATTTTCATAAAACTTGTATTAAAATTATATTTTGTATAATTAATTAATCATGCATGAAAAGTATAATATAATACATATATATTATTAATTTATCATTCAAAATTTTCTATTTGTGTTCCTCAATATAGTATATATGATAAATTATCTAACAATATCATTCATTAATTTTATATGACCAAACACATCAAAAATGTGTCCCACAAAAAGTTTATGTTCATGTTCGCAATAATTTCTCATTTTTATTTACACAACTTCTAAATATATTTATCACTAACTTCTCGTTGCCATCAATCAAGTAATTCATTTTTTTGTGATAAAAAGATTAATGAACTCAAGTTTTAGGGAAACTAATTATTACAAATAGTAATATCCAATATCAATTAATTTCATATTTATAAAATTATAAAATAATAGTATTGTACTATTATGTATAATATGCATCACATTCACAGAAATATTTATAATATTAGAGTACCATTTATTCAAATCATACATAATAAGTAAAACTTTCTAGCATATGCTTAAGTTTATCATTTTTGGTAGAGCTTGAATGAAGTGATGACTTCAAGCCCCTTAATAAATTTCTCCAACTCTTCACCACTCAAGACTTTTTCTTCTGTGGATGATCCTCTCATCTGCTACATTCAAATCCACGCTCGTTAATCACCTTGCCAAAGCTAACAATATTTTACTCTAAGTTAAGAGTCCGTACATCTCGATCCAGTTTTTCCTGTCGGTCTGCAAGTTCTGAGCTATTCCTCTAAACAAGGCCAATATAGATAGAGATGCCTCTATTCCTGATGTTGGTGGAATTCTTGACAAGTCATCAGCTAAGTCATTATCTAGTCTTGATACTGGTCAAGCTGGTACTGACAATTTGAAAACGAAAATAGAAGATAAAATTGTATATTACAGAAATAAATCAAGGTATCAATCTTCACAGAAAGGTTACAGCACACAAGAAGTTGAATCTCAAAGGGATTCAACAGGCGTTAATGACCTTGTCACAAAAGAACCACCTTCTCAAAGTGAAGGTTCACACACTACTACTGGAAGGACAATTCCCTGACACTGCTCAAGGAGGTTCTGAAAAAATGAAATTTAATATTGTACCGCACACAAAGGATAAAGAAGCTCATCAGGAGCATATAGCTGAGTTCGATGCAATATTGAATGATTCAATATTTGCGATAAGCCAACAAGAACTCTCAGCTTAAAGGGTTATATAAGCTTCATTCCCCACAAGAACGATCAGGTCAAAGTCTTGATGAAGGCACCACTACGACTCCCGATGATGCTGCATATGCTGACACTTCAATATTTCTTGATCTTAAGGTTGAAGTGGTTGATGCAAAGAAGAATGCTAGTGTTATTCTTGTAACTCCTTTAATATCCATTCATATGGATTCTTCTTTTGAAGGTACATATTTATTTGTACTATTATTTTATATTCTAGTATGGCTAAAAATAGACCCTTGTGTGAGGATACCCTTATTTATATGACTGTAGACCACTCTTTCCGGCCCTCTCTAATTTTTTCATTTGGGAGTGATTTGAGCCTTTCAAGTGGGAATGTGGGAAACAATTAGTGAAAAATTAAGAAACTGAGAGGCCGTCTTTTATGCTGGAAAAATGAGAGGTAGATTTGAGAGAGAAGTCAGGGACTTCTAGTGCCTTAAATATTGCTTTGGAAAAGTGATATATGTGTGAGAGTGATGAGATCGCTTTAAAATAATAAAGAGATTTAAGGGTCTTTCTGTTTCAGCTACACATTAGGATAAAGAATTTCCAAATCTAAAGTTGACTAAAAATTTAAGGGTGTAGTATAACATTTCTCTCATGATGATGATCCTGACAAGCATGCCACATCCTAGTGATATTGATGATAATATTGATGATGATAATGATATTGCAGGTAATATAGATGAGATTCTTATTAGAAATTGTCCCACATCATTTATGGGAGTGGCAGATAACAAGAATATAAGCAGCCAAATAACTCCATTAGTATGAGGCCTTTTGGGAGGTGCCCAAAAATAAATCCGTGCAGGCTCGACCCAGAGTGGAAAATATCATACTAATGTGGAGTTAGGCCTGCTCAGTAAAAGCCCAACAAGTGGTATTAGAGCTTGAGATTGTAACGGTCCAAAACAATCTCAGACGGAATCCCAGATAGGCCTAGGGAAAGGCAGATGGGCTAACCCCATATGGGCTCAAGGAAAAGGCAGGTGGACCTTCCAGTATGAGCCAAGGGGGAGGCAGAAAGCTAAAAGAATTCCAGTATGGGTCAAGGGGGATCCAGATCACACAATCAGCAGGAAAAATCGACAGGTGCTGGGCTCGATATTTGAAGGGTGAGATTGTCAGGAGTTATCCCACATCATTTGTGGGAGGGGCAGATGACTAGAATATAAGCAGCCAGATAACTGCATTAGTATGAGGCCTTTTGGGAGGTGCCCAAAAACAAATCCGTGCGGGCTCGGCCTAGAGCGGACAATATCATATTAATGTGGAGTTAGGCCTTCTAAGAAAAAGCCCAACAATTCTAAAATCTATGATCAAAGCCTCTAAAGCTTATATATTTCGATTCTCTCATCTTGCCTTGATGTTGAATTGAAGATATTAAGACAACATGAATGTACCAATTCTTGAAGATTATTGAGAAAAAATATCTCTTATCAAGTTGCACATGTTCATGTTGTTGCTCTTAAAGCTACTACCAATATACCATAAGTGGGATACTATAATGTCAGTGTTACAAGCAATGTTACATTAGTTAAAAAATTATTATTCTATTGTAACCCCTCTTAATTAGTGTTACAATAGCGATAAAGCTAATGTTGAAGAAAACTGTAACACCAATACCGTGTATCACATTAGTTACTTTTTAATTTTAAAAATATTGAAATGAATATATTATCATAAAAATTGTATTACAATTATATTTTGTATTATTAATTAATCATGCATGAAATGTATAATATAATACATAGATATTATAAAATCATCATTCAAATTTTTCTATCGGTGTTCCTCAATATAATATTTATGATAAATTATCTAACAATATCATTCATTAATTTAATATGACCAAACACATCAAAAATGTGTCCCACAAAAAATTTATGTTCATGTTCGTCGTAATTTCTCATTATTATTCGCACAACTTCTAAATATATTTATCAGTAACTTCTCGTTGCCATCAATCAAATAATTCATTATTGTGATAAAAAAAGTAATGAACTCAAGTTTTAGTGTAACTAATTATTAGTAACATCCAATATCAATTAATTTTAAATTTATAAAATCATAAAATACTAGTATTGTACTATTATGTATAATATACATCAGTTCACAAAAATATTTATAATAATTAGAGTACCATTAATTCAAATCATACATAATTCGTAAAACATTCTAGCATATGCTTAAGTTTAGCATCTTTGGTAGAGCTTGAATAAAGTGATGACTTCAAGCCCCTTAATAACTTTCTCGAAGTCTTTACCGCTCAAGACTTTTTCTTCTTTTGTTGATCCTCTGATCTGCGGACATTCAAATCCATGCTCGTTAAACACCTTGCTAAATATATTTAACTCTAACTCAATAGTCCGTACGTCCCGATTCAGTTTTTCCTTCCAGCCTGCAAGTTGTGAGTTCCCCTTCCGATTCTCCAATTGCGTATGTGAAACAATAACCACAGCATTTCCTGGAAAATTTCGAGGCTTAATCTTGAAAGATGCATATGCCGCAGGATAGCCCATCCTAGGAACAGTGTGTGACTGATGTGATTTGATGATAACATCACATCTCAGGATTCTTAGTTCGATATCAGCTTCATCTACTCCTTGCATCGCCACATATGGGTTCTGCATTGTCTATAATTTAGCGGAGACATGTATGAGATTTATCCATGAATGAAAATGGAGATGTTTTTTAAGACATTGACATGTTGAAACTAATACATATGCCTTATTTATATGAAATTTAGGGGTACAATAAATTGGAATTAACAGGATATGCTAGATTACAAAGATTCAATTTGGATTTTTGACTTTGACTTAATTTAGTAAAATCCATGGACGTCATGGAAATTAAAACGTCTTTTAGAATATTAAGATATTATGATATATTGGGTCAAAAAAGAAAGATCTTAATATTTGACTAAAATTCTATATTATCCTTTAAACGTATTAAACATGTATGAAACTAATACATAATTGTCGATTTATATGAAATTTAGGGGTATAATAAAATTGAGATTGTGAGCATATATGTTTCAAAGATCGATTTTGATTTTGAATTTATTCAATGAAATCCATGGATGTTTAAAAATTAAAATGTCTTCTAAGATAGTAAGATATTAGGAGATATTAGGATATATTTAGTCAAAAAAGAAATATGGCAGGATTTGACTAAGATTGTAAGATACTATCCTAGGAGATATTTAGTCACAAAAGAAAGATATCCTCGATTAAAACGTCTTCTAAGATTAAAACGTCTCATAAGATTCTAACATATTAGGATATATTTATTGAGAGATATTCATATTTCAATGAGAACACTTAATTAATAAATAATAAAATTTAATTCTAGCCAGTCATACATATCTATGTATATTAATCCAATATATGATTTATATTCATTTTCCACAACTCTTTAATTCTATCCAAATTTTCATAAACCACAATCATCTCTTTTCTTTTTTTTTTTTTGCCAAGCAATCATCTCTTTTCTACTTGAACAACGATTGCCCACAACCATCCACTACCACATACAACCATGAACTTTAGCCACCAATATCATTACGTAGATAATAAATTTATTTTAAAAAATAACTACATTCAAAGTTCAAATCATTGCATGACCACTTTTTCCATCCATTTCTTTCCACTCAATATCATATGCCAACACCAAAAACTATATGTAAACCACCTGATTTAAGAAAATTATCACAATCATACACACTTACTAAAATCAAACTGTCACAAATTCCATATATTTAAATATCACAGGAACGACTACTTAGCTACCACTTTTCACCACGTATCCACCATCACAATAACCAGTGGCATCACTAACTACATACCATCACCATATCTAGATAATCAAATATAAGCCGGAATGACCATAAAAATCACAAAACTAGATAGAACTTGAAAGTAAATAATGTGTGCATAAAAGAAACCAAAGACATAAAAGCAACTTCAAAGAAATAAATAATTTATCGATGAAACATGCAGTGGTGAATAACATAACATAATATATCTAAAAAATTTGTCATGCAATATTAAATTCGAATTTCATATTTATTAAATTAATTAAGTCACACTTAATTAATAACAAATAATTCGAATTACTTACATTTTATTTAAGTCCGAATTTAAATTAAATAATCCTTCAATCATTCTTTGTGCGACCCTTTAGGTTATTGTTACGTTGGCAACAATTTTAAATCTAATTTCAAATCATAAACAATGAGCGGCATCTAGTAATACATCATTGTTACCCAAGTATTAATAATTAAATCGGTGATCAATTAAACCTTTGGTGAATAATGTACAATGTAATATAATCCCTTTAGCCTAATATTATAGATCAAACTCGAGGCATGCATTGTGTCATCCTCTGTTAACGTTCAATCCTTCTTTCCTTGATCAATGAGTAAACTATTAAACAAATCAGTATTTGAGCACGACCATGCATTTTATAGTCTTACTCAATCAAGAGGCCAATAATATCACTCCTTTAATACATGAGCGCTAAATCCCATCTAGATCATTCATATTTCTCATACGATTCATAATATACCCAATCTCTACTTTTATTATTACCCAGTCAAGGATAACTTTCAATAGTATCAAAGTATATTAATTCTCGTATAGAAATATAATGATTTCAAGTCAAAGGACCAATACATCATTATCAGTGTGAGATTAACTTATGACACTATAAACATGTAGTATCTCACAACGGGTCAATCCAGCACCATATATAATATGTGTACTAAAATTAATAATAATGATATTACAAAGGAAAAATGGGTAATTTTATATCTATATCTTATATTCTTATACTTTATATCATTAAGATTAATAATTATGGGTAGGTGGTTCTGTGCACGAGTAAAACGCCAGTGAAAATAATACTACTTGTTTATATCTATCTCATTAGGTATGTTTTACTAGTGTATAATATTAATACTCAGGTGCAATATTTTTTTACATTATAGTAACAAAATATTTTGTTAAAATTAAACAAATAGAGAAGGCTTACCGTCAAAAGGTATCTCACAAAATTAAGGTGGATAAACAAATTATGAATGAGGTTAGCTTTTTTCCAAACATATGTATCTTTTATACAGAGAATTTTTAAAGTATGTCTCAACTATATTTTTTAGTTTTCCTAATAATAAATATTAAAAGTATTATCTCATTATAACTAGGCAAGTTTACATACATGATTTAATGACAAACAACAATATATCACCTCCACCTGACGGTAAAATAAATATTAAAACTTGATCACTTATGAACAATTGGCTGGGTTAGTGTATTACTATCCAGAGCAACTGTTGGTTAAGTCACTTTTGGTTTTCAAAATTCTCATGATATATATAGGGGCTATTCTAATAGAAACCATTTTAGAATAGAAACTAGAAACCAAATAATTTTTCTTAAAAAAATTACTTCGAAACATAACACAAATGGTATGTAAATCGATCATTGGAGAGATGAAGAAAAATATAATGAAGTAGAATTTTTAAAAAAAAACTTACCGTTTGATAGAAAAAATCAAATTAAAAATGGAGGGAAAAAGTTGAGATTGGGTGTGGCAGGGTGTAGATTAGTTGGGTGTTGTGCTTTTAGAGGGACATAGATTAGATTGATCTAATGGCTTAGATTAGTTTCTAGTCTTTATTTTAATTTTGGTTTCCATTTGATCATTCCCCTATATATATAAATAGGGGCTACTCCAATAGGAAACTAATTTAAAATAGAAACTAGAAAACAAATAATTTTTTTTTAAAACTAATTTGAAATATAACACATATGGTATGCAAATCGATCGTTGAGATATATAGAAAAATATAGTGAAATCGGATTTTAAAAAAAACTTACGGTTTGACGGGAAAATCAAATTAAAAATGGAAGGGGAAAAGTTGAAATAGGGTGTGGGAGGGTGCAGAGTAGTTGGGTGGGGTGATTTAGGGGGACCATTAGATTAGATAGATCTAATGGCTTAGATTAGTTTCTAGTTTCTATTTTAATTTTAGTTTGTATTTCATCATTTCCCTATATAGATATATATCACCGTAAACTAAAGATTACAATTGCTTAATTGATGGAATCTATTCTTTATAGTGAGCATGAACACAAGGAGGAGAAACGGCAGAGGGACATCCTCGCAAACCGTGAAGCTGGAGGAATGTTTATCAAATCTCTGGAAAAAAGTTGTCAAGGGAAGGCTCTTCTAAAAGCATCTCCTATATTTGAGAATAATCGGTTGCAAGAGGAAAACAAGAACATTAAAAGTACCATGTGTTGGTTTTTAATTTAAACTAACTATTTTTTATGCAGTCCAGAATATCAGTTGATTGATTTAGTTAGAGTATTAGTTGGATTATTTTTAGGATCGTAATTTAATAACAATAGTAGTGGAGATTGTTCATAAGAGTATGTGTAGTAATTTCCTAGTTTTTAACCACTTTGTAGAGCTATTGCCATTACATATGTATTGCTTGAAGTCATTGAAGAATAGAGCTTTTGGGTAAATGTACTTATGTTCTCTATTTTTTTTTCAAAACAGCTTATACATATATTTTTATATGTAGTTACCTATTTAAACGTTTCTAATATTTGGTATCAGAGCTCTTGGTGATCTATATTTACAAAGTACATGTTTAACGAGACCATGATGGATTTGAGAAGAGCAAGGGAGGAACGATGGGCTTGAGTTATTCGATGTTAACCAAAACTAATTACACAACATGGGCCTTGAAGATGAGACTATTTATGCAGGCTCACACAGTTTGGGGGCTATCAAACCAAACAATCCAAAAGGCGGGGCAGAAGAAAGGACAAATAAAATGCTCTTGCCATGATTTATTAGGGGATACCTGAGAAGAAGAAATATAAGGATGCCTGGGAAGTGATTAAGACTTTATGTCAAGGTGCTGAAAATCCTAAGGTTCAAATGCTTAAGACAATATTTGGGTCGTTGAGTATGAAAGATATAAAACAGATAGATCCCTTTTGGTCGCAACCGTATTGAAAGAAGAAGAAGAAGTAGGGAGAGGGGCATCAGATGGAGCAGCCTTTTTCGGGTATGGCTCGACCGTCTTTCCCTATTTGTGGCCTCGATGCCTTTTCAGCCGTGGAGAAGGCCCTGAGCCCTTGAGATGCTCAGAAAGAGTAGTCATGCGAGCTGGAGGGAGGACCTGAGAATGAGTCCCTGTGGTCACAGCCGTGGGCTGAACTTGGCCCGAGGTCGCAGCTTGCTCAGCCTCTTCCATGAAGGGAATATGGGAGATGGCCTCTTCTGAAAAGAAGACAATATATTGATACATTAGTCACAGTGGAGAGAAGAAACGCAAGTAGATAATAAATACAAGAAATTAAAATGCAATGTAAAGTGAGATGCGTGCAGGAAATGTAAAATATGCGAGCACACGGGCTCGCACGTACGGGCCCGATGTTCTTACCCTTTCTAGCTCTTTTCTTTGGCTTCTTCTTTTGGGGAGTCAACCTCACTCCTTCTTTCAAAAACCCACACGCGACCAGGTTTGATGTCGTTATGAGTTTTCTAGTATCCCTGTCTGCCTTAGGGGGTCCCAGAAGGCTATCCGCATTTATTATTTCCTGTCCAACAAGGATAGTGCGAGGTGGGTTGGCTGGAGATGAGTAAAAAATATTTTTTGTTTATTTTTTCTATCGTTGAGTATGAAAGATATGAAACAAGAAGTACATATGGTGCAAAGGGAAGATGATGAACCTACACTTTTACTGGCAAAATATGAACAAGAATATAACAATGTGTTTTTGTTAATAAGACGGATGTCGTACCAAAGTTGATGACTGATGGGAACGAAACAATAGTAGAATAAAATTTGTGGTATCTTGACAACGACAATAGTAACCATATGAGAGGTGAAAAGACTAAAAATTTAAGAAACTCGATGAGGGAATTAAATATCGACGAGGGAAAGAGTTCCATAGTCTTCAAGTGCAAGAACGGGAAAGAACGTGTACTATAATAAGTTTAGGACAACTATTAGAAGAAGGAAACAAAGTGGTGTCCAATGGGAATTACTTGTGGGTTTTTGAAAAAAGTGGGAGAATATATATGAAGGTTAAGAGATCTCACAACAGATTATATAGAGTTATTATTGAAAATGTTAAACCTGATTTTATACATCAGAGAAATTAATGATTACTGAGGAGGTGTGCGACTCAGCCAAAGGGATATGTAAAGGAGGTCAAGAACATTTAGTTTATAAGTTGATTAAGGTAATTTCACAGCTTACTAAAATTTTTTTTATTAAAACTAAAAATATAAACAAAACATGCTTATTTTTATGAAATATTAAAATTTTACATTAATAAAAAAATATTTATTTTGCTACTTTAACTTGAAAGTTAATATACTATAGTACATATCAATTATACACCAAACTCATATATAACATACATTCATAAAATTTCAAATTTATGTGACTATTTCAAAAAAGTATGTCTCTGCATTTTTAAGAATTAAAACTGAAATGTACTCTCTTTGTCCACACCCAATTGCTAACGTCGTCCCACCAATTTTTAACATGTATGTAAGATTAGTTTTTGAAAAATTAAAGTGTAAATGTAGTCAACATCCCACCGAATTATTAATGAATTTTTGGGAGAGTGTTGGGAAAATATTTTAAGATGAATGTAAATTATAATTATATTATTTTAAAAGAAAAATTATAAATAAAAGTTGAATATATAAATATTTATTCAAAAAAATAAAAATAAATTATAGAGATATATTTTATATTTATGTTCAAGTTTGTGTCAAACACAATATCACCAATATTAACAATTGAACGGGTGAGGGGTTGGTGGGTGGGGCATTTAGAGAGTAAATATTTTTGACACAATTAAATATTAGGGGCCTCTTCTGCAATATGAAATTCGTTTAGCAAGAAAAGATAAATGCATTACTACCCAATATTAAGTTACATAATTTTTAAACATTTTAAATTACTCAAATAAAGACAAAAAGAAGTTGTTGATGGTAACCTCTTTCTCTCTATCTTTAATCATAATGATAAAATTGAATGCTTCTCCATGTAAACTTAAAAGTTTATGCAGATAGTGTCACCATAATTTGACTTATTATGGTTTTATAATTTGACTTATTATGGTTTTATTAAAGATTGTTCACGAATATATTTTTTTAAGTATTTACAAGGCTAAAACATTCCATTGCTTCAGAGGTGAGTATAGGCTCCAGCAGATTGTTTGAAAGAGGTGTATAGCTTTTAAAATTGTGTAGCTAGTTTTGTGGTTGTGAAATTATGCTATTTTTATATTTAATCTTAAGATTTTATTTTAGTGCTTCTATAATTCTTCTATTGTTGTATTGAATTCTATGTTTTGTGATTTATATATGTGCATCTTAATTCTTATCGATCATGTTGATGGTAACCTCTTTATCTCTATCTTTGATTTATATATGTTTTGTAATAGTTTTGATCTGCTTACAAAGATTCTTGAGAAGGCTGTACATGTTAGATCCATTAATCTACCTCTTTTGTCAATGGACCTTTTGAAAGAAATGATACTTTTCATAGACCTTTTGTTTTTTGCGAAATTGTTAGGATCTATATCATTTAACAAATTCAAAGAAGATTAGGTGAGGAAGTGTTCCTTGAATATAAATTTTAGCTTTGTAGTGTGCAAGTATATGTTTAAATTTCATTCTGCCTTGTTTAAGTTTGTTAATTAATAGGCACTTTTCGATTGTGTACGAAATTGAAATTCGATTTGTAGTTTTCTAAGTATAAGTTGCATAATACTATTTTTGTCCCTATCATTTTTTACAGTTTTTACGTATTTGACACACATTTTAAGACGATTATAAAGTATATTTTTGTAATTTATTTTTGAAATTTTCTTTTTCTGTATAAAAATATGTTAGAAGATTTTTTTTTAAAAATGTTGGCAACTACATTTTTATAAGACTCTTAAACTGCGTGCAGAGTTGAATATTACAAATTGGATGGGACTGAGGGACTAGTATAACGGTATTTTGAATAGTTTTGGTAGTTTATCATGACACTCACATTGTTCTGTTTTTTTAAGTAACAGCTCAAGGCATTATTTTTTTAACTTGTGTTTTGTGCCACTTTGATCAGTTACTTAGATTTTTAGGAAATTAAACAAATGGATAAGGGCAGGGCTGTTATGGAAGAACAAATGGACACCCAGGTAAGCCTTTTGTTATATATATATGCAGATATAGATATAGTAGGGCAATATATAGTTCATTTGTCAAGCACATGCATCATTTATCACATGCAGTAAAAAATTACTAAGTTTATACTTGAATTAATAATTACAATTTTAATATAAACTTTGTCCACATATAATCTTAGTGTAAGCTATTTATACTTGAATTACTAATCACAATCTTAATGCTTTGTCTACATATATAATCTTACTGTAAACTAATTAGTCTAACTATCTTATTGTCTTATTTATTACCAGGTTTTCTCAACTTTTTTGTTCTTCCCTTTCTACCTATTAAATATGTATATCTATAACCCCAACCCCAATTACCAACCCATAATAAAGAAAAGTTACTAATATAACTACTTTAAGCTTGTTGCACTCCTTATATATTAAAAAATAATTTTATTACAATAAAAATCCGATCATCCAAACTCAAAAGTTATAATTTACAAAGTTTAAACAATACATATTACAAACTTGCTAATATCTTAGCTTCTCCAATATACAATCTACACCTCCTTATCATTAACCTGTGGTTGGCAAATACATAGTAACCTGAAATTTTTAATTTTAAAAAATGGATCAACTTAAATAAGTCCAATAATCGTGGAGAGTGTAAAATAATATATAGGTACTAGGTACTAGTTTCGAAACAATAACAAAATTATAACCAAGTACATTACAAGCAAGTAAACACTCACTCTCTTAACAATCAACTATAGACTTGGGAAGCTCCATAGTAAAAACCGACCTGACAACAAGTCCTACGTGTCAATTTCTTGTATTTTAATTTTCATTCCAAAAGTGCAAAATGTTTGTTTAAGTATGCTAATAAATGGATATTCTTCTAGCTGTGTGTACAAAATTGAAAGTTTAATTTTTAGGTTTTCTATGTATAAGTTGCATAAAGTAACGATGTTTTGATTAGTTTTACTAGTTTAATGATACTCACATTCATAATTTTTTTTTATTTAACAATGTTACTATTTAAGTTGTAGGAAGTCATTGTTTTTGCTTTAACATGGATTTTGGGCCCCTTTGATCAGTTATTTACATGTTTGGAAATTAAACAGATGGAGAAGGGTAAAGTTGTCGTGGAGGAACAAATGGACATGAAAGTAAGCCTTTTCGTGCAAGTATGTACATATATATAATGATAATATGCAGTACTCTTGTAAAGCATACAGTTATAATTGACAATTATTTACTAACTTTATGCTTGAACTAATTACTAGTAATAATCTTAGTGTAAACTTGGTACATGTATGTTATTTAAGTTCTGGCAGATATGGTATCACTCCAGATTCTCAAATTACTAATTAATTTTGGCAAATATAACATCACTCCAGGTTTTCAAAGTACAAATTTATGCTTCAATTATTATCTATCTAAGTTACGCAGCTATCACTCAAGATTTTCTCTCCTTTTTTCTCTCTCTCTTTTCTACCTATATATTAATTGATATATATATCTCTTTCAATTACTTTTTTAAATATTAATAGAAAAACAAAACAATGCTCTATCATATGCCGTTGTACTGTAACATTGTCATGCTTTTATATGTGGTAGGAGTGATTACCTACACTGTACTAAGATAGCTATAGAGTTACAACCTTAAATAACTTCATATTTTAATTAGAGTTGAACATGTATTGTAATGTCAGGAGCGTGATATGTCGGAAGCCTCTCTTCCAACAACAATGATTGTTCTCTCCTCGGATACCCAAAGGTTTGTTACCCTTAGGCCTTCATATGATTCCAAATTTTTATCCGAAGAAAAATGCAAGGGAATACCCAAATTAGTTCTGTCATTCTTTTTTATAATTAGTGTTGCAAATTAATTGTAGGCCGAAAGAAATGACAATAGAAGAAGTGCTATTATTTTTTTGCTAAATTAAGAGATGTATTAGAAAAGAGAATATAAAAGGGAGATCTCCCTTGCTCTATAACCAATTAAAGCAAAACTATAAACTGATTCCTTTGTCATGGTTTAACATCAACTAGAATACAATCTATAGGCTTCATTGGGCCAAAAATTCCTTTGTCATGGGCTCGGGCATTTCTTTCTCGCCATAGCTGGCAGCAAAAAACCTGGATCAAACCAAGAACAACACTACTCTTGGCTCTGTCCTGAATATGTAGCATGTGGTTGAGAAGTTCCTAACTTATGCAACAAGTTAGGGAGAACAAAACGACTATAGTGGCAGAGCATAAATAAGTGATTATCAGTCTCATTTACTGCATAAAACAATGATAATTTCATTACGTAGGAAGATATGTTAATCAAGCAGGAAATATAATCATCAGCTGCATCATGAAACTTCATTCACTTTATTTTACAACAACCAACTTAATCCAAATTACGACCCCTTTAATTTTCTTATAATAAAGTTTCCATTTGTTTTATAGGCTCAACACTCTCTTCATGAAACTGTCTTTTATTATTGCTAAACTGATCTAATTGATTCTGCATAGCGAACAAGATCCAAAAGAGATGAAAAGAGAGAAAAGAAAAATCGCATCTCGTGAATACAGAAAAAGAAAAAAGGTATGCCTAATACATGTTCTACTTTATGTTTTTAACGTCTACTACTATAAGATTCATAACCATATTTTATACCAGAACCATGTCGAGGAACTTAAAGAACGTTGTCATTCTCTTAATCTTGAAAACAAATCTCTTACAATAGAGAATCAGCAACTAAAAGAAAAGCTCAACAAAATTGAAACTGATTTGGATCTCGTCAAGGTATTTCTTTAGTTTGTTTATCTTCCTTCAGGTTACTTGCTTTAACTTGCTTACATATAATATTTAGGCCGTCTGAGAAAACTAACCATTATTGTTGTAGGAGGTGTAGAATTTTAACTGATTATTTATAAATAAGTATATATCTGTATACTTCTCACTAGTAAAACACAAATCACACACCCAGATTTGCACACCAAAAGATATACTTTTCTTTAATCAATGATACAATATATATAGAAAGGAACTAAGGTACTGGTAGCTATAAATCAGGAAAACTAGTAATGGGCCTAACAACTCCGACTAATCCCCTGCCACTTATTATGAGTCCTACCATTTCTCCACTAACAGCATGACTAAGTCATCAACTGAACAAATCAAATAAGAAAACATTATTAATTTACTACAAATACAAATAAGTTTAAGATTATTTTTCAACAATCTCCCCTGTAATCTTAAACTTAGCTGAACAGAATTTATGAAGCACTTCTCTTCATTTTGTGATGCACTTCTCACCACCATCTCTTCATTTTGTGATGCACTTCTCACCACTATCAAGTTTGATGCACTTCTCAACAAAAACAATTTTTTTGTTGATGCACTTCTCATCAACGTCATTTTTGTTTGCCGGAGCACTTCTCTCCTGGTGCACATAATCACCCACACTTCTAAAACAAAATTTCTTTCACAACCACTTGTGCCATGATATCTTTCTCATTATTTTCACTGCTCAATTTTCTCCTCAATTTTCTCCTTAATTTTTTATCATGCTTCTCTTTCTTCTTCCCATGCTTCTCTCTCGTAGACTTTTTTCTTGATACCTCATTAAATATAAATTGAGAAATTTTTTGATGCCATTAAATATGATAAATAAATACTTAACATATATATATAGGTATATATTTTAAAATATCTTACAAAGCCTTAGATCATGAGGCTCGCATACAAGTGTAGAATTTTAACTGATTATTTATACATAAGTATATATCTGTATACTTCTCACTAGTAAAACACAAATCACACACACATGTTTGCACACCAAAAGATCTACTTTTCTTTAATCAATGATACAATATATATAGAAAGGAACTAAGGTACTGGTAGTTATAAATCAGGAAAACTTGTAATGAGCCTAACAACTCCTACTAACCCCCTGCCACTTATTATGAGTCCTACAATTTCTCCACTAACAGCATGACTAAGTCATCAACTGAACAAATCAAATAAGAAAACATTATTAATTTACTACAAATAAAAATAAGTTTAAGATTATTTTTCAATAGGAGGACCATCATTACAATTGTAAAAATTTGAGATGAAAATGTTATTAACTTGTTACATGGTCTAGATCATGATGACTACAGATAATGTAATGATAACTATATATATATATATAGTATCACATTTGATTTTGTAAATGAGAAGATGACCTTTTATTAGTTGTTGTGGCACACCTTTGCCCATCCACACAACTTCATCCGTCCATGAGACCATTATTATATAAAGTTTTATGCCTTAAATGATTAGTGTCAAAATTAGGGTACACTTCTGCAATATAAAATTTTATTTCTGCCCCAGCTAATATTATTACATAATTAAGATAAATTCATAGAACAAACATGCGTGTGCACGTTCTCCTGCTTGTCATACTGAATCTCACATGAATTACTAACAATGCATGGTAGGATAAGCAAATTCAGGCCATGAAGATTTTGACTAGTGGTTTGCGCAAGTTGGGGGACTAGTGCAGGATAAGCTAAATTTGTTGTAGCTTTCAAGTGTTGCTTTATGTAATTGACCGTGACTTACAATTAAATGTGTTTTAAGTTTTTGTTGGATCATTATGTACCCAGAGTTTGGTCTGGTGGAATACTCTTAGCTAGAGAATTAATTAATTAAGAGAATTATTATTAGTCATGCAAAATTTTCCGCATTATGTTTTGTAATACTTTAAAGCAAAACTTGTTGGAGAACATACTTCTCCATTTGAGCCTACTCTACAATTTTTGTCACTTACATATATAAAAGGCTTAACGTAAAAAATATTTATTTAAATTAATTAGTAGGAGGGTGATTGTCAGTCCACACTTCCATTGTTTAATATCTTTTTATATATATATGCTTTGGGAGAAGTGGTTTGGTGCAATTGAAGTGCACTAGTCCAAGTTTATATTTCTTAAATTTTACTTTTTGAATCCTAGGGTACATCCTCTATATATATTGTACATAATAATAATCTCTTTATTGCAATACAAACATTACAATCCCATTTCTAATTATAATTAAGAACAACCAATACATTTGTAATATTTTATACCTCCATTATTTATTAATTTTGCTCTGTATAAGAATAAAAAGCTTATAAAGATATGAGGGAAATATAGCTTAGCATAATAGGTTAACTGTTTGATTATCTCTAGTATCATTTTAGTTAGCTGATGAGTTTGTAACAGTTTTATATCACAAATTATAAAATTGTTTCATATTTACATCCTTACTTATTCCATTCATCTATACAATTATATCCAACGGTGCTGAAATAATTATTATCTTACTAGGCAATACAAATGTTATTACCACAACAGGAAGTCCAGTACCCAATTTCCTGACAAAGCATATTAATATTAGATTTCATTTTGTAACGGATCATGTCATGAAAGTAACAATACATTTTCGCCAAGTCATTATTAGAAGTCACATTCACAAATCAAATCAATGAACTTGAAATGATAAGTTATAAAAAGTAGTAAGTAGTACAAATACTGATGCACAGGTGAGACAAAGTAGATAAAATACTAACATGGTCAAATCCTATTGCACGTCAAATCCTGATCGAGTAAAATTCTAAAAGTATTGTGTAATCCTTATGACACATCAATAATATATATAAACCATTCAAATTCAGTATTTGTTCTAAAAATAAATACTAATATCTCTTTGATATCACATGATTTTATGAGTTAAGTGAAGAAATTTTAATTATTTTGTTTCTAAAGAAACTATTCTAATGCATGTGAGATAATTATGCGGAAACGATTCTAATTCATGTGAGATAATTATGCACACAGTTGCGTATTTCTAGGCGTAGTATACAAGTCTATTGTCTATTGTAGATATACATTAATAAATTAACTATGATTACAAGAAACTAGCACCGCCAATTATTCTCACAAATCACATCAAGTCGCTTGTTTTGTTTGTCTATAGACTGTCTAAAATCATGTTAGTTTTTATAAAACTAATAATATTCCCACATCAGTTTTTATACACAAACATCGTTTCTCCCCTCTCTCGTAAACTTAAACTAGAACTCTAATTCTCAACAATGACAAATACTAGTGTCTCTACATGCCTTTCAAGCTTCTTCAACAAAACCTTACTTTCAACATAATCATGAAATCGGCCCAAACAACTTCAAAGCACATCATGATCACAATGAAATCCATCCTAATTTTCACGTCATTCAAGATTTTCTTGAAAAAAGCAACATTGATTTTGCCTTAACTAACCCCACTATTAGATGCTATGCGGATTTGGGACACAAAAAAGTACATAAGAAAAAAGGTAGTATCTTTTTTCACAATGGCAATAGGAGGTATGAAATCACCCCTGAAGTGATTCAAGCAGCTCTATAGCTACCTATTCTAGTTGACAAATCTCCTTATATCATTCTACTGAGGTCCTATTTTATTATCTCAGGATATTGATGTACAGTTATGAGTTTTCCAAGATGAGAGAACTGTTCAGAACCAAGCTTAGGAAATGCAGAATTTCTATTTTGACTGTATTATTAGATGCTTTGTCAGCAATGTATTTAACTTTGATACTCTTCTAGTTGTGTCTCTGCAAATTGGTTATTCATACCGTTGATGATGAATGGCTACTTATGTTCAAAATTACTAATAATGACATTCAAGATAATGAGAGTAGGGACGAGAAAAATAAATTACATGAAAGGTTGTGATTCTTGTGGAGGTCAAGCATTTTTTCCAAAGAAAACTTTACTCAGTATGTGGCAACAAATCTTGACGCTTCTCTTGTCACTTCTTTCCTACCATGTTCCTGACACAAGAAGCTTATTTTGTAAAATAGAAGAAAATAACGGCATTGAGAATGACTGTTAAGTCAGATTCTGATGAAGATGACACTACAACTCTAAATTCAAAGCTAAATATTAATAAAGTTGCAGATAATGACGCAAGTAAGGAGGTCACTGCATCTGGACTTTTGTCAAAGAGGAAAAGGATATTGCTCAAGGTGCAAATGACTATACATTACTCTCCTACACAGTCTACTTTTATATAGAACATGAATCATCAGGCGCTATTCCTCTAAAGGAGGCCAATACAGATAAAGATGCTTCTATTCCTGATGTTGGTGGAATTCTTGACAAGTCAATATCTAGTCTTGATGCTGGTCAACCTGGTACTGACAATTTGAAAAGGAAGACAAAAGATAAAGTTGTATATTACAGAAAGAAATCAAGATATCAATCTCCACAGAAAGGTTACAACACACAAGAAGTTGAATCTCAAAGGGATTCAACGGGTGCTAATGACCTTATCACATAAGACCCACCTTCTCAAAGTGAAGGTTCACACACTGCTATTGGAAGGACAATTCCATGACACTGCTGAAGGAGGTTCTGAATAAGTGGAATTTGATATTATACCACACACAAAGGATAAAGAAGCTCATCACGATCATAGAGCTGAGTTTGATACTTTATTGAATGATTCAATATTTACGATAACCCAAAAAGAACCCTTAGTTCAAAGGGTTGAAGAAGCTTCAAAGCGTCATGCCCTACAAGAACGATCAAGTCAAAGTCTTGATGAATGCACCACTACGACTCCCGATGATGCTGCATATGCTAACACTTCAATATTTCTTGATCCTAAGGTTGAAATGGTTGCTGCAAAGAAGAATACTATTGTTATTCTTGTAACTCCTCTAATATCCATTCATATGGATTCTTCTGTTGAAGGTACATATCTAATTAGTACTATTATTTTATCTGCTATTATGACTAAAAATAGACCCTTGTGTGAGGATACCCCTATTTATATAACTGTAGACCACTCTTTCTGGCCCTATCTTATTTCTTCATTTGGGAGTGATTTGAGCCTTTAAAGTGGGAGTTTGGGAAAATAATTAGTGAAAAATTAAGAAACTGAGAGATCGTCTTTTATGCTGGAAAAATGAGAGGTAGACTTGAGAGCGAAGTCTGGGACTTTTAGTGCCTTAAATATTGCTATTGAAAAGTGATATATGTGTGAGAAATGATGAGATTGTTTTAAAATAATAAATAGATTTAAGGGTCTTTCTATTTCATCTACACATCAGGATAAGAAAATTGTCAAATCTAAAGTTGACCTAAAACTTAAGGGTGTAGTAGAACAGTTCTCTCATGATGATGATCCTGACATGCATGCCACATCCTAGTGATGTTGCTGATAATAATGGTGATGATAATGATGTTGCAGGTAATATAGATGAGATTCTTATTAGAAGTTGTCCCACATCATTTGTGGGAGGGGCATATGACTAGAATATAAGCATCCACATAACTCTATTATTATGAGATCTTTTGGGAGGTACCCAAAAACAAATAAGTGCGGGCGCGGCCCAGAGCAGACAATATCATACCAATATGGAGTTAGGCCTGCTCAGCAAAAGCCCAACAAGTGGTATCAGAGCTTCAAGTTGTAATGGTCCATAACAATCTCAGAAGGGCTCCCAAATAGGCCTAGGGAAAGACAGATGGGCTAACCCAATATAGGCTTAAGGAAAAGGCAGGTGGACCTTCCAGTATGGGCCAATGGGGAGGCAGAAAGCCAGAAGACAGGTGTCGGGCCCGATGTGTGAAGGGGGAGATTATTGGGAGTTGTACCATATTGTTTGTGGGAGGGGCAGATGACTAGAATATAAGTAGTTAGATAAATCTATTAGTATGAGCCCTTTTGGGAGGTGCCCAAAACAAATTCGTTCGGGATCGGCCCAGAGCGGACAATATCATACTAATGTGGAGTTAGGCCTACTCAGCAAAAGCCCAACAATTCTAAAATCTATGATCAAAGCCTCTAAAGCTTATATATTTCGATTCTCTCATCTTGCCTTGATGTTGTATTGAAGATATTAAGACAACATGAATGGAACAATTCATGGAGATTGTCGAGTGAAAATATCTCTTATCAAGTTGTACATGTTCATGCTGATCTGACTCCCAATGCACTTTCAAATCCAGATATGCAAACTATTCTAGATGCTACTACCACTATGCTATAAATGGGCTACTATAATGCAAGTGTTTAAAGCTTAACATTAGTTAACAAATTATTGTTCTATAGTAACACCTCTCAATTAGTGTTACAATAGCGATAAAGCTAATGTTGCAGAAAAATGTAACACCAATACCGTGTATCACATTAGTTACTTTTTAATTTTGAAAAATTGAAATGAATATATTTTCATAAAACTTGTATTAAAATTATATTTTGTATAATTAATTAATCATGCATGAAAAGTATAATATAATACATATATATTATTAATTTATCATTCAAAATTTTCTATTTGTGTTCCTCAATATAGTATTTATGATAAATTATCTAACAATATCATTCTTTAATTTTATATGACCAAACACATCAAAAATGTGTCCCACAAAAAGTTTATTTTCCTGTTCGCAATAATTTCTCATTTTTATTTACACAACTTCTAAATATATTTATCACTAACTTCTCGTTGCCATGAATCAAGTAATTCATTTTTTTTGTGATAAAAAGATTAATGAACTCAAGTTTTAGGGAAACTAATTATTACAAATAGTAATATCCAATATCAATTAATTTCATATTTATAAAATTATAAAATAATAGTATTGTACTATTATGTATAATATACATCACATTCACAAAAATATTTATAATATTAGAGTACCATTTATTCAAATCATACATAATAAGTAAAACTTTCTAACATATGCTTAAGTTTATCATTTTTGGTAGAGTTTGAATGAAGTGATGACTTCAAGCCCCTTAATAAATTTCTCCCACTCTTCACCACTCAAGACTTCTTCTTCTGTGGATGATCCTCTCATCTGCTACATTCAAATCCACGCTCGTTAATCACCTTGCCAAAGCTAACAATATTTTACTCTAAGTTAAGAGTCCGTACATCTCGATCCAGTTTTTCCTGTCGGCCTGCAAGTTGTGAGCTATTCCTCTAAACAAGGCCAATATAGATAGAGATGCCTCTATTCCTGATGTTGGTGGAATTCTTGACAAGTCATCAGCTAAGTCATTATCTAGTCTTGATACTGGTCAAGCCGGTACTGACAATTTGAAAACGAAAACAGAAGATAAAATTGTATATTACAGAAATAAATCAAGGTATCAATCTTCACAAAAAGGTTACAACACACAAGAAGTTGAATCTCAAAGGGATTCAACAGGCGTTAATGACCTTGTCACAAAAGAACCACCTTCTCAAAGTGAAGGTTCACACACTACTACTGGAAGGACAATTCCCTGACACTGCTCAAGGAGGTTCTGAAAAAATGGAATTTAATATTGTACCGCACACAAAGGATAAAGAAGCTCATCAGGAGCATATAGCTAAGTTCGATACAATATTGAATGATTCAATATTTGCGATAAGCCAACAAGAACTCTCAGCTTAAAGGGTTATATAAGCTTCATGCCCCACAAGAATGATCAGGTCAAAGTCTTGATGAAGGCACCACTACGACTCCAGATGATGCTGCATATGCTGACACTTCAATATTTCTTGATCTTAAGGTTGAAGTGGTTGATGCAAAGAAGAATGCTAGTGTTATTCTTGTAACTCCTCTAATATCCATTCATATGGATTCTTCTTTTGAAGGTACATATTTAATTAGTACTATTATTTTATATTCTAGTATGGCTAAAAATAGACCCTTGTGTGAGGATACCTTATTTATATGACTGTAGACCACTCTTTCCGGCCCTCTCTAATTTTTTCATTTGGGAGTGATTTGAGCCTTTCAAGTGGGAATGTGGGAAACAATTAGTGAAAAATTAAGAAACTGAGAGGCCGTCTTTTATGCTGGAAAAATGAGAGGTAGACTTGAGAGAGAAGTCAGGGACTTCTAGTGCCTTAAATATTGCTTTTGAAAAGTGATATATGTGTGAGAAGTGATGAGATCGCTTTAAAATAATAAAGAGAATTAAAGGTCTTTCTGTTTCAGCTACATATTAGGATAAAGAATTTCCAAATCTAAAGTTGACTAAAAATTTAAGGGTATAGTATAACATTTCTCTCATGATGATGATCTTGACAAGCATGCCACATCCTAGTGATATTGATGATAATATTGATGATGATAATGATATTGCAGGTAATATAGATGAGATTCTTATTAGAAATTGTCCCACATCATTTATGGGAGTGGCAGATAACTAGAATATAAGCAGCCAAATAACTCCATTAGTATGAGGCCTTTTGGGAGGTGCCCAAAAACAAATTCGTGCAGGCTCGGCCCAGAGTGGAAAATATCATACTAATAGTGGAGTTAGACCTGCTCAGTAAAAGCCCAACAAGTGGTATTAGAGCTTGAGGTTGTAACGGTCCAAAACAATCTCAGACGGAATCCCAGATAGGCCTAGGGAAAGGCAGATGGGCTAACCCCATATGGGCTCAAGAAAAAGGCAGGTGGAACTTCCAGTATGGGCCAAGGGGGAGGCAGAAAGCTAAAAGAATTCCAGTATGGGTCAAGGGGGATCCAGATCACACAATCAGCAGGAAAAATCGACAGGTGCTGGGCTCGATATTTGAAGGGTGAGATTGTCAGGAATTATCCCACATCATTTGTGGGAGGGGCAGATGACTAGAATATAAGCAGCCAGATAACTGCATTAGTATGAGACCTTTTGGGAGGTGCCCAAAAACAAATCCGTGCGGGCTCGGCCTAGAGTGGACAATATCATATTAATGTGGAGTTAGGCCTTCTCAGCAAAAGCCCAACAATTCTAAAATCTATGATCAAAGCCTCTAAAGCTTATATATTTCGATTCTCTCATCTTGCCTTGATGTTGAATTGAAGATATTAAGATAACATGAATGTACCAATTCTTGGAGATTATCGATCAAAAATATCTCTTATCAAGTTGCACATGTTCATGTTGTTGCTCTTAAAGCTACTACCAATATGCCATAAGTGGGATACTATAATGTCAGTGTTACAAGCAACGTTACATTAGTTAAAAAATTGTTATTCTATTGTAACCGCTCTCAATTAGTGTTACAATAGCGATAAAGCTAATGTTGAAGAAAACTGTAACACCAATACCGTGTATCACATTAGTTACTTTTTAATTTTAAAAATATTGAAATGAATATATTATCATAAAAATTGTATTACAATTATATTTTATATTATTAATTAATCATGCATGAAATGTATAATATAATACATAGATATTATAAAATCATCATTCAAATTTTTCTATCGGTGTTCCTCAATATAGTATTTATGATAAATTATCTAACAATATCATTCATTAATTTAATATGACCAAACACATCAAAAATGTGTCCCACAAAAAGTTTATGTTCATGTTCGTCGTAATTTCTTATTATTATTCGCACAACTTCTAAATATATTTATCAATAACTTCTCGTTGCCATCAATCAAATAATTCATTATTGTGATAAAAAAGTAATGAACTCAAGTTTTAGTGTAACTAATTATTAGTAACATCTAATATCAATTAATTTTAAATTTATAAAATCATAAAATACTAGTATTGTACTATTATGTATAATATACATCAGTTCACAAAAATATTTATAATATTAGAGTACCATTAATTCAAATCATACATAATTCGTAAAACATTCTAGCATATGCTTAAGTTTAACATCTTTGGTAGAGCTTGAATAAAGTGATGACTTCAAGCCCCTTAATAACTTTCTCGAAGTTTTTACCGCTCAAGACTTTTTCTTCTTTTGTTGATCCTCTGATCTGCGGACATTCAAATCCATGCTCGTTAAACACCTTGCTAAATATATTTAACTCTAACTCAATAGTCCGTACGTCCCGATTCAGTTTTTCCTTCCAGCCTGCAAGTTGTGAGTTCCCCTTCCGATTCTCCAATTGCGTATGTGAAACAATAACCACAGCATTTCCTGGAAAATTTCGAGGCTTAATCTTGAAAGATGCATATGCCGCAGGATAGCCCATCCTAGGAACAGTGTGTGACTGATGTGATTTGATGATAACATCACATCTCAGGATTCTTAGTTCGATATCAGCTTCATCTACTCCTTGCATCGCCAGATATGGGTTCTGCATTGTCTATAATTTAGCGGAGACATGTATGAGATTTATCCATGAATGAAAATGGAGATGTTTTTTTAAGACATTGACATGTTGAAACTAATACATATGCCTTATTTATATGAAATTTAGGGGTATAATAAATTGGAATTGACAGGATATGCTAGATTACAAAGATTCAATTTGGATTTTTGACTTTGACTTAATTTAGTAAAATCCATGGACATCATGGAAATTAAAACGTCTTTTAGAATATTAAGATATTATGATATATTGGGTCAAAAAAGAAAGATCTTAATATTTGACTAAAATTCTATATTATCCTTTAAACGTATTAAACATGTATGAAACTAATACATAATTGTGTATTTATATGAAATTTAGGGGTATAATAAAATTGAGACTGTGAGCATATATGTTTCAAAGATCGATTTTGATTTTGAATTTATTCAATGAAATCCATAGATGTTTAAAAATTAAAATGTCTTCTAAGATAGTAAGATATTAGGAGATATTAGGATATATTTAGTCAAAAAAGAAATATGGTGGGATTTGACTAAGATTGTAAGATACTATCTTAGGAGATATTTAGTCACAAAAGAAAGATATCCTCGATTAAAACGTCTTCTAAGATTAAAACGTCTTATAAGATTCTAACATATTAGGATATATTTATTGAGAGATATTCATATTTCAATGAGAACACTTAATTAATAAATAATAAAATTTAATTCCAGCCAGTCATACATATCTATGTATATTAATCCAATATATGATTTATATTCATTTTCCACAACTCTTTAATTCTATCCAAATTTTCATAAACCACAATCATCTCTTTTCTACTTGAACAACGATTGCCCACAACCATCCACTACCACATACAACCATGAACTTTAACCACCAATATCATTACGTAGATAATAAATTTATTTTAAAAATAACTACATTCAAAGTTCAAATCATTGCATGACCACTTTTTTCCATCCATTTCTTTCCACTCAATATCATATGCCAATACCAAAAACTATATGTAAACCACCTGATTTAAGAAATTATCACAATCATACACACTTACTAAAATCAACTGTCACAATTCCAAATATTTAAATATCACAGGAACGACTACTTAGCGACCACTTTTCACCACGTATCCACCATCACAATAACCAGTGGCATCACTAACTACATACCATCACCATATCTAGATAATCAAATATAAGCCGGAATGACCATAAAAATCACAAAACTAGATAGAACTTGAAAGTAAATAATGTGTGCATAAAAGAAACCAAAGACATAAAAGCAACTTCAAAGAAATAAATAATTTATCGATGAAACATGCAGTGCTGAATAACATAACATAATATATCTAAAAAATTGTCATGCAATATTAAATTCGAATTTCCTATTTATTTAATTAATTAAGCACACTTAATTAATAACAAATAATTCGAAATACTTACATTTTATTAAGTCCGAATTAAATTAAATAATCCTTCAATCATTCTTTGTGCGACCCTTTAGGTTATTGTTCCGTTGGCAACAATTTTAAATCTAATTTCAAATCATAAACAATGAGCGGCATCTAGTAATACATCATTGTTACCCCAAGTATAATTATTTAATCAGTGATCAATTAAACCTTTCGTGAATAATGTACAATGTAATATAATCCCTTTAGCATTATAATTATAGATCAAACTCGAGGCATGCATTGTGTCTCCCTCCGTTAACGTTCAATCCTTCTTTCCTTGATCAATGAGTAAACTATTAAACAATCAGTATTTGAGCACGACCATGCATTTTATAGTCTTACTCAATCAAGAGGCCAATAATATCACTCCTTTAATACATGAGGGCTAAATCCCATCTAGATCATTCATATTTCTCATACGATTCATAATGTACCCAATCTCTACTTTTATTATTACCCGGTCAAGGATAACTTTCAATAGTATCAAAGTATATTAATTCTCGTATAGAAATATAATGATTTCAAGTCAAAAGACCAATACATCATTATACTGTGAGATTAACTTATGACACTATAAACATGTAGTATCTCACAACGGGTCAATCCAGCACCATATATAATATGTGTACTAAAATTAATAATAATGATATTACAAAGGAAAAATGGGTAATTTTATATCTATATCTTATATTCTTATACTTTATATCATTAAGATTAATAATTATGGGTAGGTGGTTCTGTGCACGAGTAAAACGCCAGTGAAAATAATACTACTTGTTTATATCTATCTCATTAGGTATGTTTTACTAGTGTATAATATTAATACTCAGGTGCAATATTTTTTTACATTATAGTAACAAAATATTTTGTTAAAATTAAACAAATAGAGAAGGCTTACCGTCAAAAGGTATCTCACAAAATTAAGGTGGATAAACAAATTATGAATGAGGTTAGCTTTTTTCCAAACGTATGTATCTTTTATACAGAGAATTTTTAAAGTATGTCTCAACTATATTTTTTAGTTTTCCTAATAATAAATATTAAAAGTATTATCTCATTATAACTAGGCAAGTTTACATACATGATTTAAAAAACAACAATATATCCACCTGACGGTAAAATAAATATTAAAACTTGATCACTTATGAACAATTGGCTGGGTTAGTGTATTACTAACAGAGCAACTGTTGGTTAAGTCACTTTTGGTTTTCAAAATTCTCATGATATATATAGGGGCTATTCTAATAGAAACCATTTTAGAATAGAAACTAGAAACCAAATAATTTTTCTTAAAAAAATTACTTCGAAACATAACACAAATGGTATGTAAATCGATCATTGGAGAGATGAAGAAAAATACAATGAAGTAGAATTTTAAAAAAAAAACTTACCGTTTGATAGAAAAATCAAATTAAAAATGGAGGGAAAAAGTTGAGATTGGGTGTGGCAGGGTGTAGATTAGTTGGGTGTTGTGCTTTTAGAGGGACATAGATTATATTGATCTAATGGCTTAGATTAGTTTCTAGTCTTTATTTTAATTTTGGTTTCCATTTGATCATTCCCCTATATATAAATAGGGGCTACTCCAATAGAACCAATTTAAAATAGAAACTAGAAAACAAATAATTTTTTTAAAACTAATTCGAAATATAACACATATGGTATGCAAATCGATCGTTGAGATATAGAAAAATATAGTGAAATCGGATTTTAAAAAAAACTTACGGTTTGACGGGAAAATCAAATTAAAAATGGAGGGGAAAGTTGAAATAAGGTGTGGGAGGGTGCAGAGTAGTTGGGTGGGGTGATTTAGGGGGACCATTAGATTAGATAGATCTAATGGCTTAGATTAGTTTCTAGTTTCTATTTTAATTTTAGTTTGTATTTCATCATTTCCCTATATAGATATATATCACCGTAAACTAAAGATTACAATTGCTTAATTGATGGAATCTATTCTTTATAGTGAGCATGAACACAAGGAGGGAGAAACGGCAGAGGGACATCCTCGCAAACCGTGAAGCTGGAGGAATGTTTATCAAATCTCTGGAAAAAAGTTGTCAAGGGAAGGCTCTTCTAATAGCATCTCCTATATTTGAGAATAATCGGTTGCAAGAGGAAAACAAGAACATTAAAAGTACCATGTGGGTTTTTAATTTAAACTAACTATTTTTTATGCAGTCCAGAATATCAGTTGATTGATTTAGTTAGAGTATTAGTTGGATTATTTTTAGGATCGTAATTTAATAACAATAGTAGTGGAGATTGTTCATAAGAGTATGTGTAGTAATTTCCTAGTTTTTAACCACTTTGTAGAGCTATTGCCATTACATATGTATTGCTTGTTGAAGTCATTGAAGAATAGAGCTTTTGGGTAAATGTACTTATGTTCTCTATTTTTTTTTCAAAACAGCTTATACATATATTTTTATATGTAGTTACCTATTTAAACGTTTCTAATATTTGGTATCAGAGCTCTTGGTGATCTATATTTACAAAGTACATGTTTAACGAGACCATGATGGATTTGAGAAGAGCAAGGGAGGAACGATGGGCTTGAGTTATTCGATGTTAACCAAAACTAATTACACAACATGGGCCTTGAAGATGAGACTATTTATGCAGGCTCACACAGTTTGGGGGCTATCAAACCAAACAATCCAAAAGGCGGGGCAGAAGAAAGGACAAATAAAATGCTCTTGCCATGATTTATTAGGGGATACCTGAGAAGAAGAAAGATAAGGATGCCTGGGAAGTGATTAAGACTTTATGTCAAGGTGCTGAAAATCTTAAGGTTCAAATGCTTAAGACAATATTTGGGTCGTTGAGTATGAAAGATATAAAACAGATAGATCCCTTTTGGTCGCGACCGTATTGAAAGAAGAAGAAGAAGTAGGGAGAGGGGCATCAGATGGAGCAGCCTTTTTCGGGTATGGCTCGACCGTCTTTCCCTATTTGTGGCCTCGATGCCTTTTCAGCCGTGGAGAAGGCCCTGAGCCCTTGAGATGCTCAGAAAGAGTAGTCATGCGAGCTGGAGGGAGGACCTGAGAATGAGTCCCTGTGGTCACAGCCGTGGGCTGAACTTGGCCCGAGGTCGCAGCTTGCTCAGCCTCTTCCATGAAGGGAATATGGGAGATGGCCTCTTCTGAAAAGAAGACAATATATTGACATTAGTCACAGTGGAGAGAAGAAACGCAAGTAGATAATAAATACAAGAAATTAAAATGCAATGTAAAGTGAGATGCGTGCAGGAAATGTAAAATATGCGAGCACACGGGCTCGCACGTACGGGCCCGATGTTCTTACCCTTTCTAGCTCTTTTCTTTGGCTTCTTCTTTTGGGGAGTCAACCTCACTCCTTCTTTCAAAAACCCACACGCGACCAGGTTTGAGTCGTTATGAGTTTTCTAGTATCCCTGTCTGCCTTAGGGGGTCCCAGAAGGCTATCCGCATTTATTATTTCCTGTCCAACAAGGATAGTGCGAGGTGGGTTGGCTGGAGATGAGTAAAAAATATTTTTTGTTTATTTTTTCTATCGTTGAGTATGAAAGATATGAAACAAGAAGTACATATGGTGCAAAGGGAAGATGATGAACCTACACTTTTACTGGCAAAATATGAACAAGAATATAACAATGGTTTTTGTTAATAAGAGGATGTCGTACCAAAGTGATGACTGATGGGAAAAACAATAGTAGAATAAAATTTGTGGTATCTTGACAACGACAATAGTAACCATATGAGAGGTTGAAAAGACTAAAAATTTAAGAAACTCGATGAGGGAATAAATACGACGAGGGAAAAGTTCCATAGTCTTCAAGTGCAACGGGAAAGAACGTGTACTATATAAGTTTAGGAC